>NW_010200508.1:12382-35019 GCF_000695765.1 Mesitornis unicolor | reverse complement strand
AACCGAGCGATTCTGTGATTCTGTGAATGTGGTAGCTACAGTTTCTCCTGCATCTTTTTCGTTTTTTTAACCCAAACCAGAGGAGATCTTTCTTATCCTTAATGCTAGATGAGGATTGAAGGTTAAGCCAGTTCTGTGTCTGCTTGCCACAGAGACAACACATCAGTTTACCAAGATTTTATTGTGGCTTCACAGCAGTGTCATAAAGTGAGCTTAAAACTTCAGTGGGAAGCGGTCAGAAATGCAGCTTCTTTTGTGCACTGCACATTTTATGTAGACTGGCAACAATGTACAGGTTCTCTCCTCTGGTTTCTGACTATGAAGAGTTCTGCTTGAAAGTGCTCTTTTGGAGGAGCTCGAATGCCTTTGCAAACTCAACTGTTCATTACTATTCTGGTTGCTAAAATTATTAAGAGGGTATTTTCTCTGGGAGCAGCCTGCCCTTTCTGGATGGGATCAGGTAAGCTTTGTCTTGTTTTGGTGTGTGTTGGTGTCCTGCTGTGTGCCTTTCTTTCTGTCATGCCTACACAAGCAAATATCTAGGAAGCCTGCAGTGTGTTTCTGCTTGCTGCTGGACCACATTTGTGCTGCTGTGGCTGAATTTCTTGAGCAATATCAGTGTGTGCAAAAAGAAGTTGGAAATATTCCGTCTTCATCTGAGCTTGCTCTTGGTTCCACCTTGTTTAGTTTCTGTGTTGTTGGCTTATAGTGGGAGAGTTTGCATACAGCGTGGTTTTATGAAGCAGGATTTTTTTATGCAAAACTGATGCTGCTGTAGCTCAGACTTGCAATTAAGAACAAACCAGGCAAAGTTGGGGGAAGTGAGACTTGCCTGGAGGAGCTCTCTGCGTCCTTTGAATTCTGCATCATTTTCTGTGGAGTGGGTAATTTGAAAAGCTATGTGAGTAAGCAGTGAGTTTTGTGGCTCTTGCACTGTTGTAGCTCTCCTGTGGTCTGTTGAACAGTTGCACTTGGCTGGGATGGGCTGCAAGACAGAAGTGTGATGGCATAGCTGAGCCCTCTTGAGCTCTTCTTAAGTGAGTCCTGCAGCAGCTGTTATGGCTGCAGTGCAGCCTGAGGTGGGCTAGAAGGTGTCTGGGCCTGCTGTTTCAATTGAAATAGAAAGGGAAGAGGGAGACAAAGGAAAGAAACGTGGTGTCTTTCAGATATACCTCTGCTTTTGCATGTTAAGCTGAGTAGCACTTACTGTCCTTTCCTTTGGTTGTGAGATGCACCATCACTGAGAAAACTTGACATCCTGGTAGCATATAGAGCATATCAAGAGATATCTTCTCCTTGTCATTTTTAAAAATATTTTTGTATCTTTCTTCAAAGACAAATAACAAACAAAACACTCAGGAAAATTATCCAGCTTTCCACAATTGTCTGTCTGGATGTGGTTTTGTGCATTGAAAGTGTTTGCATACATATTAGTTAGTGGTTTAGAGATGCATATTGGAAAACAGGAATGCAACTGGAAAAATTACTAGAAAGTGTTGGCTCAGTTGTACGTGTCAAGATCATAACTGGAATGAATTTTTGTAACATGACATTTTTCTGACAACCAACATGGAAAATACCAGATGTTACTCTTCATGATATGTGATGCTTCTGTTGCAAGAAGAGAAGAAAAGGACTGATTTATTGTGTCCCCATGACTGTGGTTTGCTTTCCTGAACAGTATGGTTTGTTCTTAATGACGTTCTGCTGAAAGCTAGCCAGATTTATTTGCTGTGGTTAAATATCTGCATAAGCACAAATACACTTTAGTAATGATGTGATAGACTGTATACTTTAGAGCATTTTATCGATAGTTACATATTTTCAAACACTGCTTCACATTCTGTACTGTTATAAAAAAGTGTTGTCCAAGGGCAAAAGAACCCAACGCTGCAGTACTAGCAGATTACTCTGCAAGTGGGCTTTCAACTAAGAATTGGCATCTAATCAGAGTTTGTCTGAGTAGTGTAATAACTACAGACAAATCTGCAAATAAGTGCAAGGTACTAAATATTAGTAGCTGAGCAGCTCAGTGTAGTGTATTTGAAGTCTTACAAATGCTAGGTTCTAGTTCCTCCTAACATTAATCACTTGCTGAGGTGACTTGATGAATAAAGAGATCATAGGCCAAAGGGGATGAGTTGAAACATTTTCCCGGTAATGTCAGTGTTTGTATCCCTGCCACTTTTTCTGTACTAGCAAGTCAGCTGTCTTTCACTGCATACAAGGCCACTGATTGTGAAAAACAAAATTCTGTGACTGGTTGTGATGACATTTGGGCAGCTTTATTGGTCTACTCATGTGGCAGTAGAATTCTAAATTAAAGCATTTTATCTCCAGAGCTGGACAGCAAATGTAGAATATGTTTCATGTCTATATTAATGATCCTTGTTGTATGCATGTACAGGACCATGCCAGATGTAGAGTTTACTGAATCTTTCATTCTAGCATTTAGAGTCATATCTGAAGGCTTTTACGTCCAACAGATGGTGATTTATCTTCATTAGGTGCTAAAGTATTGATCAAAGTTCCTAGATTGTGCCAGTAGCTCGACTTGAATGGCAGAACAGAAGAATTGCAACTAGGACAACACTTCCTTTGGGAAAGCAGTCAAAGTAGGCAAAACTCCAAATAATCACTCTGGTTGATTACTGTTTCTCACAACTTGACCCTTGCAAAACTGCAAATTATAACTGTGGCAAATAATCACTGTGACTGTTCCTTGCAGCAAACAGGAAAAGAAAAGATGGTTTAGTAGGCATATGCTCTGTGGCTTTTTAAGTCCTGCCAGAGGAGAAAACTGAGTACTGATGGTGTCTACTCTTGCTGGAATCCAGAGGGAAAGATCTCTTGTAGATGCATCAGATAATACTTCCAAAGCTTTGACTTCTCTTTATTTTCATGGAGTTTTTCTGAAAAGTGAAAAACAAAGATACAATAATGGACTTAGTCATAAGGAATGCTTTGGGCTGTGTTTTAAAGGTTTAAGTTTTGTGGTGGTTGGTTTGTTTGTTTGTTTATTTGGGTTTTTTTTAATCATAGTGGCACAATCATTCACAGGCTAGATGTTTCTTTAGAAACAGTGTGCAACTCACATTTCTGTGCTGCTTTTCACATGTAGCCACCATGTCTGTGGAAGAAATCTATTGTAGGAGTTTTTAAACAGCAGTCCTTCTCCCTGCCTTGTATCCTCTATGGGGAATGTTAACAAGTGGCGAAACTCATCTGGCTGAGAGGACATCACATCTGGTTTTGTTAAGTCAGATATGGCAGTTCTTCTAGCTACATGAGTCTGCTGTCTCAGTCTCAGTCTCTATTTCTCAGTGGGGCATGCATAAATTACTGTTTGCGGTCAGAGTGATGAGGAAACTGATACGCCTGTGTTACCACAAATGCTGTGAACTCCTTGCATGTGAAATGTTTAAAAGCTTTCCCAGTAGAGGTTAGAAAATCAAGGGGGCTATATGACTTAGTGCTTTGTCTCTAGCAGACAAACTCTTTCTTCATAGTGGGTGTAGGAAAGCAAGATGTGTTTCCACTACAGTGCAGGAACCTGCTTTTACTTCTCAACCTGCCCAACAGAGTCTATAGCTCATTGTCTTATCACCAGACAGGAAAGCAAACACTTTCTTACAAGTACTTAGCTTCAGACAATCTTTCTGTATCTGACGTTCCATAAACAACTGTCACAGAAGGACTCCTACCTTTTGCTTTTATCACATTTCATACAAAGAAATGTTGCAAAGGTGCTGTAAAATGATGTTGAGTTTATTACTGCCTGGTGACACTTACAGGCATGCTTGATTAGGGAAAATGTGGTTTTTTTAATATTATCAAAACATTTTTTTTAAAGATTGTAAGTACATTGTTTGTCATCTTGTTACTGCATGATTTAGTTTGAGATGAAGGAAATACCTATTGGCATCTGTACACTGTAGAAGAATCTGGTTTTGTATTCTGTTGTGTCCTCAAGGAGAGAAAGCTGTAGAAGCTTACCTGTTGGGTTCTGTAAGCAAGTAGTGTGGTCTTGACAGTTGCCCATTGTGGGCTTCATAGCTGTTCTGTTTTCTTGGTGATAGATGTCCCCTTGATATGTCCCCTAATTATCTCCAAATTGACCTTAGGGATACAGTGTGTTTGTGAGTGATGACGTTGAATTATTTAAAACTATTAAGAGGTTTAGTCTGGCAAGGAATATTTTCTGATTTAACCTTTAATAAAATTGCTTTTCTTTATTACTCTTCCAATATATTAAGTAAAAGATGGACTTTCAAGCAAATATATAGGAAGCTTTATTAAACAGGCTGTATGTAAGTATGTGTGTATAAGTGTGTATGTGCATACACACTTATTTTATACATGCATGTGTATATATTCTCATTCCACTTCTTCACTCTCCCTAGGTTTAAGTTTTTCCTGGAGAAACTTTTCTGCTTTAGGATCAAATATTTGTAATTTTTCTAATTGTGGTCTCTGAACATGAACCATGAATCAGTACCACTCTCTGTTTACAGGTAATCTTTTCTTTAGAGTCTGATGCTTTGTTCTGTGGGTGGAAGGAAAATATTGATTGTGGGCTCCTGTATTGAGATATATTCACACACAGGAGCCGTTGGTGTGGCTATGTTTGGCATTTAAGTGAACAGTTTGGTTTGGTGTGATTTGGTTTGGTTTTTTATAAAGTCTGATTTGGTAGGATTCTGAGGTTTTTGTTCCTCAGAAATGCACACTTCCTGGTGTAGCAGTGGCTGGCTTCAGAGAACTGAAAGACAGACAGATACATACCACATTTCTGACATTAAAAGAAATAAAATGTTTATTGTTTTGATCCAGGAACATTAAAGGGAGTATCAGCTGTGTGTTGTTTCTAATACAGGTTTTTTTTTAACGCAGCATTTTTCCTTGAGCAAAATTCTTTTCAAAAGATAGCTGAAAGAGTAAGACTGTGTTTTAATTAAAAAAGTTTAAAGCACTTTTTTCAAATAAGCTGCCCTTTAAGATACTCTTTTCTAGGTTTCACTTGTATTGAAAGTTGGTAGTGTGGTTATCAATCATAACTAGGAATTATGTGACCTACCTTGCTTGTATTTACAGCATTGGTTTTGGTGCCTATTTCTTCAGGTTTACTGTATTTGTAATGTATAATTTTTTTTCCTAAGCAATAAAGGCACTGTAATATTGTAGACATTTCACAGTACTTTCGAAATTATTTGGAGCAATTACTTGGTTATAGTGTTCTTAGTAATAGATGAACTGGTGAATGGCTTTTGTTATAGAAAGGTTAAAAACTTCTCTCCCTTCTCCTTGAGTCTTTTTTTAAAATTAACTTTGCAATTTGCTATAATTAATAGAATTCTTACTTTGTCCTTGCACTGATCAGGGTAACCACAGAACAGCTGAGGTTGTAAGGGACCTGTTGATATCAGAATCACATCTAATAAGGAACTCTGTTCAAGCAGGGTCAGCTGCAACAGTTTGCCCACTACTGTGAAGTCAGGTCTTGGGCTCTACAGCCTCCTGGGCAACCTGTTTCAATGTTTGACCATTATCACAGTAAAAAGGTTTGTCTTGAGGTGGAATTAGGTGTATTTTGATTTGTGCATGTTGCCTCCTGTCCTGTCACTGGGCACTGCCAACAAAAGTCTGGCCTTATCTTCTCCAGGCTGGCCAGTCCCAGCTCTCTCAGCTCCTCTTCATATGAAAAATGCTCCAGTCCCATTAATTATCAGCTTCATGGCCCTTTCTGGACTTGCTCCAGTATGTATATGTCTGTCTTGCACTGGGGAGGTGAGAACTGGACCCAGCAGTTTAGATGCGGTCTCACCAATGCTGAGTAGAGGGGAAGAATCACTTCCCTTGAACTGCTTTCAACACTCCTAAGGAAGCCCAGGTTAGTACCGTCCCTCTTTACTGTGTTTACTACGCTCAACTTGCTGTTGAACTGGACCCCAAGGTCCTTCTCTGTTGAGCTGCTTTCTACCCAGTTAGACTGCAATTTTCCAGCATGTTCATGTCTTTCTAAATGACAGCACAGCCATCTGGTCTATTGCCCACTCCATCCAGTTTTGTATGAGTAGATGGAGTGACCCTCGCTTTGTCTAGCCAAGGCTCTCCAAACTCCGAAGAGTGGAAACATCTCCCATGACCTACCCAGTGACCTATCCTAGAGTTGCACTAAACATGAGGGGAAGAAGGTTTCCCCAGTGTCCCACTGGGATCTCTCAAGCTACATCCTATATCTGTTTCTCCTTATTGTACCTTCTGACACTACCTGAGAAGGGTTTGGCTATGACTGCCCTTCAGGCAGCTGAGAGCTGCTGTTACATCCCCCTTGACCTTCCCCTCATCAAACTACCCTAAACCATCTTTCTTTATCATGGGTCCTAGGACCCTGCTATCTTGGTATCTCTGTTTTAGGAGTGAGCTAGTTCATAAGACTCCTTGTAGGGAGTGTGCAGACTGGACACAGTAGGACCCACCTGTTGGTGGGTATAGCCTTCTTGGAGCCAAGGGTGAAAGGCTTGCCCCTTGATTTGCTACCTGTGCGCCTCCTAACAAAGCCCAGTTTTTAGTTGGCTATATTCAGGAGGGCAGTACACTGTTCCTTTCTATGAAGCTTCAACACGTTTATTTTTTTGTTAACGTCAGTGTTAATTTAAAGAAATGCATGTTTCTTAATACAAGGTGAGCTAAACTCTAGTTACCAGTGCTTTTGTTTGGTGTTCTTACTCTAGTCTTAGCTCATTTTCTGCTGATCCTCTGTAGAGGTAACTGTAGAGAAATTTTTTAATCAGCATGTATAATTATTCTGTGAGGTTTATTTTTTTGTTTTATTTTTATCTTCAAATTGCACTTCTGAAGCATCTTCTCTTGAAGAGTTATCTGCATGCTCAAATTTAAGAGTTCTTGGGAATTTATGTACAGTTGCTTGTAAGCGTGCTTACTGGCTTACACAGTGCTTATACAAGCTGCCAGGGATTGTGTGCTTCCTGTAATTTGGCTGTGTGCAAGCTGGGGAATGTTGGTGGAGGTATGAGACTGTTTGTGCTGTGTTTGTTAGCTGGAGCAAACTTTTGCTTCCAGCCAGTTACCAAATGTAGAGGTCGAATTTAGAAGTCTTGTACAAGCTTGCCATCTGTATAATTATGTGGCTATTAAGGAATGGATGGAAGTTGCATGTTCTAAAATTATTTGCTGTGATATTAAGGCAATTTTCTTTCTTGCCAATAGAGTTTCAGAAGCAGGAAGACATGAAGTCCCATCAGAAAAACACACAGGTCTATGACACACCCTATGAACCAGAAGGCAGTGGTGTGGAATCTGATTCTGAAAGTGTGGTGAGTCACCGTTTACGAGAAAGCAAATTGCCACAAGATGATGACAGGCCTGCAGATGAGTATGATCAGCCATGGGAGTGGAACAAAGTCACCATCCCAGCTCTGGCAGGTAGGATTCCTAGATCCCAGCCAGGAAATTCTCTCTCACACTCAATACACAATATGTACTTGCCTTTGGGAGAATGAAAGTATTTCTGCTCTTTTAGTGTGTGTAGAAATCTCTGAAAAGCAAACGCAGGTAGTCTCAAATCTTTACCTGCTGCAGAAATGTGGAACATTGTACTTTTTGTTTGGTGTTTCAGCTGACCTGTTGTCAACCATCTCAGCACTTGGTTCGTGTTAGTAAAACTTCTGCTTCTCCCACTCTTTGCCTCTCCCCCATTTAATGGACATGATATAGATAGTGTTTATTGTTGAGTGGGTCTATGATGCACATAAGAGTTGCTTTGCCAAGGTCCTTACATTGTTTTAAAGGGGCAGGACAAAAACTAGGTATGTAACATGCATGCAGTAATACACTTCTACTCTGTGATGAGTTTCTTGGTATGTGGAGTATTTTCACTATATTTGCAAGCATTTCTATGGATATGTAGAACTTGGTTTTGGATTAATCCTTTTGAATTGCTGAGGTTCTCCCACATTAGAACTTGTCAGTCAGAGAGAGATGACACAAACTGTTTTCTGTCTCTGTGAATGTCTGTGCCTGGTGTTGATTACACTGCTCTTTCTTTCCTTTCTGTTGCTTTGCAGAAATGGCTGAGAGTGGCTTTATTCAGTGAGGATGTGGTTTTACAGGACAGGACTTTTTCTTTCATAGAGCATCTGTGTGGAAGAAGAGCAGTAGGTGTCATCTCTGTTGACTTTAGCCCTCAGCATGTTGTGCTGTGGCGTCAGCTGTGTTACCTGGTTTGGAATGCTGTAGCCTAAATGGGTAGACTGCGAGATGTGTGAAAACCTGTCAGAGAAATTGACCTCAAAGAGTAGACCTTATTGATTCATGTTCTTCCTGGAGTCTGGTTGCAAGTGTGATTCCTTAGGGGATCTGTTCTGGAACCCTTCCTGTTCAACATCTTTATCAGTGACCCAAACGAGAAGGAGAGGAAATGCACCTCCTGAAATTTGGAATTGTATCAGATGGGTGGGAGAGTATGTGTGTGCAGAGCTGTCATTCATAAGGACCTGGATGGGCTGGAGGAATGAGATGACAATGAGCCTACAAAATCCAACCAGAACAAACTCAGAGACCTGCATCTGGAGCAGACTAACCCCTTGCAATGATATGGACCAAGGACTGCCTGTCTTGCTGGGTTACAACTTTGCTGGAAGGGGCTGAATGGGTCCTGGGGGAAAGTGAACTAAATGTGGCTAGCAGTGCTCTCCAGCAGTGATAAAGGCTAGCAGCATCTTGGCTTCTGTTAACATAGCCAGTAGGTCAAGCAAAGTGACTGTTACTCTTTATTTCACATTTCTTGGACATGTTTAATGCTGTGTCCAGTATTCCGATGAGAGAAGGATGTTGATAAATGTTGATGTCAGCAGAGAGCCACCAAAATGACAGGAAACTGCAGCACGTGACTTGTGAGGAGACACTAAGAGAACTGGGCTTGCTTAGCCTGGAGAGGAGAAAACTTTGAGGGGATATAATAGCAACTTTCCAATGCCTATAAGGAGATCTTCAAGAAGGTGGATCCAAGTTCTTCACAAATGAGCAGGTGTGTGGTGGAAGATGAGACATAAGTTAAATCAGGAGAGGTTCTGACTTGAAATGGGGATTTATTTTTTTTATCTGCAAGGACAGTCAAGCATTGGAACCAATTGTCCAGGGGCTTTTGAAATCTTCATCTTTAGATTTTTTTCATCTTATGTGAAGGGATGACTGGATAAATTTCTGAATAACCTGATCTGATCACATGGTCTGCCTTGAGCAGACCTCCCATGGTTCCTTTCCACCTAAATTATTCTATGATTTTGCAATTCTGTGTGCTATGATACTGCCACACTATAGAAATTAGAAGTGACTTCTCTCCGCAGCTATACAGGGCTACTGTTCTGTAAACAGACCCTGTTGTGACAATACCCGTCTTGGGTATTTCTGACCTGATTCTCTAATAGGTAGGCGAGCATGGGTGAGCAGCGGTGGTCTGTTGTGCATGTGATTCTGCCTCTGTGCTTCATTTGTTCTTACATCTTTAACATCTTACATCTTTGACATGTTTTGATTGATTTGAGTTTGTTTCCAAGCCAAGCTGATACCTGCAGTATCCATCCTGTGAAATGTCAGTGGGAACAAGAGATACATGGATGAACCTGAAGCAACTGCTTAAAAAGAAAACTCTTGCTCAAGATACCCTTTCCTCTTGTTCTCCTGTGGAACAGAAAGGAGGTTAGAGAAAACTGATTTCTGCTTCCTAGCAGCACGATTTGTTCTGGCATGTGAGCTATTAATAATATTGAAGAGTTCCAGGCTCAGTCACTTTCCTACTAAGGATATGCTGATAGTTCTTTCAAGCCTGGATCTAAGCCAGCAACCAGTTCTGCTGGATGCTGTGCAGGTGTAGTCTCACCCCCTAGAGAGCTCCAACACAAAGTGGTTTTGGTTTTGTTTCATCGGAGGCTGTACAGCTGAAGCTGAAATGAGCTTTTGATGGTCTTTATGGGAAGTGGGCAGGTTTTGTCTCCTGCTGAGCTGGGCAAACTGGTTTGCCCAGAAGAGCTGAGGTTGGCAAAGTAACAGGAATAAAGTAGGCATCTGGCTGGAAAAGGAGATAGCAACACAGGAGAGTCCTTTAGGCTGACACTGTGTCCCATTTGAGCATGTGAGAAATCAGACCTTTCCAGGCTGTCATGTGGGGGTAGCAAACTTTCGGGTAAGGGAAATGCACAGGAAGCTTGTAGAGACCGTTTTAGTAATACTTTACAGAGTAAGTGGCCCTGTGTTGTGAAGAGGGCCATCTGGTGGTAGTGATCGTGGTCACCTTGAAGGATCTGTAGATGCCAGGCTTGGTCACCTCTGCTGGCTGCAGTTGCTCAGAAAGCCGGTATGTGGGACTCTGGGGTACTTGAGACAGGGGAGTTCTGGCGCTCCAGCACCAGAGGGATATGGGACGAGCTACAAGGCAGGGGAAGAGAGGCCACATGGAGAGTGAGGAAGGGCCAGGTATGCAGTCAGTCCCATAACTGTACGGGCTATGTAAGCATAAGTACTATCACAATAAAAAAAAACCTCTACACTCTGCTGCATGGAACTAAGTTTCTGAACCTTCACTGTGTGTACTGCAGTTTTGGTTAAGGAAGGATTTATAGCATCCAGAACTCAGTCCTGAAAACAGCATTCCTTGGATTGGTGCCTGACTAGTTTTAACAGTTATCAGTTTAATCTGCCTGGATATTCCTTTCAGGCTGCTTCTTTCTGCCAATTTAATACGCACACGTACACACACAAAGAAAAAAGAGAAGAAAAAAGGAAAAAGAAAGGGGGGGGGGGTCAGGAGTCCTGAGACTGAGTTTTTCAGACAGAGAAAACATTCAAAAGCATCTGAGATTTAACTCTGTGCTATTTTTGGAAAACAAATCCTACTTCTAACCATCACATTGTAAAGATACTGCTGTTTACAATCAGAACTGAGTTTCATGTTCGTTTTGTGAACTTAATTTTTTAGTGTCTGAAAGATGTTTCTTGGTCAGAAACTGACATTAAGTTCACCAGTATTCATAGCTTTGCCAAATTACATCCAGGTGTTTTTTTTTCTTACAGTTGAAAAAATAGTGTTGTTCATGTATGTCAGTGGCACCTATGCACATGCAATGTTTCTCCTTGTTATGCCAATCAGCTTTCATTATCCAGTAACGAGGTTAAATCTGAGTTTCCCTTTTAAGAAATAACCAGCGTATTTCTGCCATGCACACTTCAGAATACAATTTAACACATTTGCCCAATTTTTGCAATAATTTGGGCCTATTTTCTCTGAACAGAGGGAGAATTTGGAAGTGTCTCAAGCCACATAGGAAAGCATATAAAAATAAGAAAAAAAACAGAAAAAACAACAACAAAACAAACAAACAAAAACCCTCTAAAACTTTTTCACATCCAACACACCTCTATTCTGTATCCATTACCTTTTTTAACATTACACCTGTCTTCCTGTTGTATAGCATTGCTTTAAAACAGTAAGCACTACCAACTACTTGCCTAACTGGCGGTGTGTTACAATAAATTGATTTCTAAATGCATGAGATCTACAATATGCTGTTGTAGGGAGTCCCTTTAATTGTCCTTGTAGCATTTTCTCTGATATTGCTGTTGAAACTCACAGGGGAGCTGATTGCACTCTGTGTGTTTGTGTGCATTGTGATGTTTGTCCCCTGATACATTGAAGTTTCTTTTGCCTGGTCCCCACTAGATAACCTTAAGACAATAACCCATCTGCAGCTGGGAGTATTGGTTTTTGATGAAGCAGCAGTAAGAGGGTCAGTAAGATGGTGTGGGTAGCTCCTTTCACTGTTTCTGTCAATATTATTTCTGGTTTTTTTTAATTACAGATATGTAGAATCTGTAAGTGTAGTAAGAGTAGAATGAGGGTGCTGACTTCATTAGTATGTGCTTTACTTCAAATGTTGCAGTGCTCTAAGGTATTATTGCTTTGCAAAATAAGTTGTGTTGTTTTTCCTGGAGTAATATAGTTTGTAAGAGAACCTAACAAATGCCTTTTTCCCTTTTGATCACTTTGTACCTTAGTGTTTCGAAACAAAAAGCTTTGTGCTAGCATTGTATAATGGGTTACACTTTTAATTCATTGCTTCTTGCCGGTATTTCTGATGTGGAGCGATGAGTATTAGCTCTCTGGATTTGCACCTCGGTCACTGTTAGGATAATTCCACATAAACTGAGACAAACTGGATTCTTGATGTTATCACTTGTTTCTCATGGTAATTGTGGCAGGTGACTGAAAGGCTGTCTTTGTTACTGTTACTTGTTTAACAGTATCATCTATTGGGGAAGAAAGTATCAAATGTTAAGATAAGCCCTAGATATTGTAACAAGGTTTAGAAGAGTGTGGATTTTGCTACTGGAAAAGCAAGAGAGTTTTAAGACTGTATTTTGCATAATTAGAAGCACTTCTACATTATACGTACAACTTTGTAGATAAAACACTACATCTTAATACTAGTGAATGCATGTTTATTCTCCCTGGGAAGTGTGAAACCTCTCTAAGTGCTACAACTATTTTTGCTCTTTGTTAACCTTGCCTGGAGAGGTAATTACTGTGTATCTTGCAGCCCAATTTAATGGAAGTGAGAAACGGCAAGCATCTCCTTCTCCCTCAAATGACCAGCGCAGGCAGTTAAGAGCACCTGGAGGAGGCTTTAAACCCATCAAACATGGCAGTCCAGAATTTTGTGGGATCCTGGGAGAAAGAATAGATCCAGCTATTCAACTGGAAAAGCAGATGTAAGTAAGCACAGTAATTGCTCTCTAGCTCTTTGCCTCCGCACTTACAGGAGCAGCAAATGTCCCAAATCCTGCTGTCCAGCTCTCCCTCCTCAGTATCCCCAGTATTAGTGTTCTCAGTATTCTCTGTATTAGTGCCCACAAAAAACTATTCTTATTAATCCTGCAAAGCATAACTTTTACGGGGGACAAAATAGAGTCAAACAGGAAACTCATCTCAAGTCCGATTAATTTTATCTGCCAGGTATGTGCAGTCATTTCACTTTCAACTATGTTGATTATATTTCATCAGGAAAAACAGGTGTATATGATATATATACAAATTGTGCTTTAAAGTGGCACAAATTCCATATCTTTGTGGCTGCATAGCATGTTTCTAGTACCTCAGATGTGCCTTGTGTCTGGCTGTAATACTGCTCTAAGGAGAGAGACTGATAAGACCACTTACAAAGCTTTTAGAAAATAGACTATTATTTCTACTTTGGTGGTGTCAGACTTGAATGTGATATTTAGAGGCAGTTTAGTCAGCTCCAGACTCAAGTTTTGGGAAATTCCCTGGAGTGAATGTCTAGTATCTACAAAGGTGGCCTCTGTCCTACCTCACTGTTACCCTTCCTTAAACCATTGCCTAGACTGGTTTGTGTTAATGGAATGACTTACTGTCTTGTATGATACCAAATGTGCAGCCTCGTAGAAGGGGCCAGAATCCCCTGTTACACTAGGAAACAAAAATCCACTTGTGGAGCCATTTACACAGGTTACACTGATACATTTGTGAGCACTGCAAGTCCAGTGGGTTCACAGAGTAAAGTGAGGAAGCTGTGTCTTGAATCCCTGAAGACAGTCCCATTCCAGACACTATCATTCTAAGTTAGATGGAGATTTTAATTTCACAGGAGAGGGAGGGAATGATTTAGGATGGATGTGTTTGTGCTCTCTGTGAGAATACTTTGTTCCTGAATGGTAGCTGTACTGGGAAGATCAGCAGTCCCTTTGCAGTTCAGATCCTCAGTAGGAAAGGGTCCCCTCTTATCAATTGCATCTCAGAGAAAGTAGTTCCAGAAATTCCCTTTCATTTGGCATTCTATTTTTATGTGCAACATTTGGAAACTTAAACTTGAAATGGAATAATATCATCCGCATGGTATCATATTCCCTCTAATCATCCTCAGTCTTTGAACTGTCTGCTCATTGACAGATTGTAGGCTTATCTCCAACAGAGGAAGCAGCAACCACTATTGTGAAGTCACTCACTGATGCTGTTAGGTAAATGACTAAAAGGCTATAAATTTGATTGTAATATTTGGTCCTCAGTTTTAGGTAGTTCCAGCCCACCATACCCCACAAAAATACATTTAAAGTACTACAGGAAGTTGAGGATCTGTTGATGAACTTTTGGCTTGTAAATATATCGTTTAGTTTTCTCTTTTAGTAGAACTGCAGTTATATGTAACTGCAATTGATAATAACAATTGAAAACTGTAGAGCTAGTTTTGCTTCCTTTAATTATTCACCTGTTAATCACATGAGACTCTTTTTGAATCTTCTTTATACAGGATAAAACCTGAAATGAATGCCGAATAATATGCATAATGTTGACAATAATGTGTCAGAAAATTGAAGATTTTAGATTTATTATACCTCAGATTATTCATAATAATTCAAACTGCTCAAGTTTAGTGGTGTGAGACCTTTCCACAATACATGCAAGCCATTCCCTCTTTCTCTACAAAAGTGGAGTCTGGGGACTGTAAGGGTGACAGAGTGCTGGAAGAGGCTGCCCAGAGAGGTTGTGGAGTCTCCTTCCCTGGATACATTCAAAACCTTCCTGGACGTGTTCCTGAGTGACCTGGTCTAGGTGATCTTGCTCTGGCAGAGGGGTTGGACTGGATGAGCTTTCGAGATCCCTTCCAACTCCTAAGATTCTGTGATTCTGTTTTTGTAGAGTGAAGTACAAGGTCTAGATTAAAGGAAGCATGCAAATTGACAAGTGGATTTCTAATATGTAGGTTAAGAAGTTTTCCAGTTAGGCAGAAATACCAAGGTGTGATAATATATCAAGAAAATACTTCTAGTTGCTTGTGATTAAGGAATCTGTAACTATGAACTTGGTAACTCTTGACCCAGGGGAACTGAATGAATTTATTCCATTTCCTCAATAACAGTGAAAAGAAGAAAGTGTGTTCTGCTGTTTCCATTGTCTTATTGAAAGTGAATCCCTCCTAGCCTTATGGGCAAGATATGGTCACTTCCTGTTTTGCTGTAAACAATTCAGACACAGAATAGTATTGTGCATTATATGAGCTGTAAAAGCTCATTATATTTACTGTATAATTGCTGCAGCTGTCTTGTCTTCAGTGGAGCTGCAGCCACTTAGTGGCTGAAACCCAGCCATTGAGAAAGTAAGGGACATGAGGAAGAACGTTCTATTAACCATAATCGGGATGTTTTCAATCCTGGGAGGAGATCCTGATAAAGGTCCAAGTGTGTGATTATGTTTCATTTTTCTTTCAGATTTGTGTGCCTATGTTTTCCATGATATCTTAGAAGACATTAATCTCTTCAGGTTTTCGTGTCTCATGGTTTTGCATTGATATATTTCACAAGTTGTCATTCACTATTTTGTGATCACATCATTGATGTTTGAATCTTTGGCCTTTCTGTACAAAAAATTTTATGTTGACATTTAAAAAATAGACACACCCAGGGCAAACAGCCCAAATACAGTTAAAACAACAAATTGGTCGGGAACTTTAAACTGATTATGGTACTATGCTTATCTCTCTAGATAGCTGTAAGAGGAGCAATGTAAGTGTCTGATTTACACTAGCATGTGATTCACAAGCAACTACACTTCTTCTACACTACTGTTTACTCTCAGCTATAGCCCAAGCAGCTTCCAGGCATCACTTCTGAATTAGGTGTTCTCCCATCAGCAGTTGTCTTCATACTTTGCTGGTTTTCTTCCAACTTTTTTAAAAGCAGATTTTTCTTCCTCGAACCAGCACTGCGTTCTTTTTCCGTGAACCTTTCTGCCAATTGGAGAGCATGATATCTGAAGAATATATGAAATACTTTGCTGTGAATATCAGAGTCCAGGGTATCTCCCTGGTTCTGGCTAGGTCATATTTTATTTTTAATCTATTTGGCGCTTTGATGAGATAAGAAGGAAAACCTGTAGCTAATAGGAATAGTTTTTAGAGTCTCCCAAATCCATTTTCTGATTTACACTTAGTGTTCTTTTACACTCAGAAGACAATCTTGTCTTTAAATTGCTTGTTGAGAAATATCCTTCATCAGTAAATATCTAATGGGGGACAGGGAGAACACTGCCTGAAAACATTTGCATCTATGCCTCAATGTTATTTGTCAAGTGATGGAGCTGTCAGGACCTCCCTTTCTAGTCTGTCTTGAATATAGAATAGTATAACCCTCTTTTTAGCTTTCTCTAATGCAAGTTTTGGTTGTAACCAGGCACATAATGAATATTTAATTTGAGCACCAACTTTTGTTTAGCACATTCATCGGACCTGGCAGTGGAGCTGACATCGGCACAAGGTAGTTAAGAGCATGACTTATGTCAAAGGAATCTCTTTGGTCTTTATTCGCTTACCTTTTAATTGGAACATCTCCCTTACAGTAAGTTCAGCAAAGAAATAAAATTAGAACAAATGGAAGAAAACTTTTTTGCACAAGACCAGTTGACAGTTCCTGGTAGTAACAGACAGAGAGCCTTTCTGATGTATGCGTTACCCTGCTTAGGCTGGCATGGTAGTATCACATTATGCTTTGAAATGTATCTGGCAGTTGCAGGAAGAGAGATACATTCCTCAGAGATGTGACTGACCCAGTGGAGGGCAAGGCATATTACATTGAGGAAATGGTCAAAGCATTTACTGCTGAACTGTGAGATTTTAATTGCTGATACAGAGCAGCGTGTGCTGCAGAGGCTCTTTGTTTGCAGTGTTCAGTTTAGTGAAGGACTCACCCTCTCCTCTTTCCATTCCTTTTCTTCACACCTACTCCACAGATCTACCAGAGATTTACTTAAAGGTGAGTTGTCACAGCTGTGTCTAGAACA
This sequence comes from Mesitornis unicolor, assembly GCF_000695765.1. Taxonomy (NCBI): domain Eukaryota; kingdom Metazoa; phylum Chordata; class Aves; order Mesitornithiformes; family Mesitornithidae; genus Mesitornis; species Mesitornis unicolor. Next base: position 18,152 of record NW_010200508.1, on the reverse strand, counting down.
AGTTCCTTTGTTATAGATCTTCATACTTATATCACTTTTCTCCTTTCTTGAAGATGTATTTTAGCAAAGCTTTCCCACTATTAACTATTCATATACTTCAGATTTTACTTTCTTTTTGTTTGTTCTCATTTTATTCTTTTGTGTATTAGTTGAAATACTGATATATCACAAGGATGAAATAGAATAAATATACATATTTTGGATCTACTGCTTGCAAGACAGAGATTATAATGTGTTGCTCTGAGTGGGAATTTCTTAATAAATACACCAATCCTGTTGTATGGTCTCCTGATCTAAGTTATTTCCTTCAGCTGTCAGGAACTACAGGCCTTTACAAGTTGTAAAGTTAACTTCAGACAGTGCAAGCCATGTGCTTTTTATACATAATATGTTAAATCTTAAAGATATCCATGAGATGTTAGTCATTATTCTTACATTAAAGAAACAAAGTAGTGAAAGGAATGTGAATTGGAATATGTATGTGTATTAATCTCACTGCTTTTTCCTAGATGGTATCATGGAGCAATCAGTCGGACAGATGCAGAAAACCTGTTACGTTTATGTAAAGAATGTAGCTACCTTGTAAGAAATAGTCAGACAAGCAAGCATGACTATTCTCTTTCACTAAAGTAAGTACTTGTCAGTAAAATATAATAAATGTAATTTATAAGCCATAAATATACTCTTGTGCAAGAGTATAAAAATGATCCAGTTTGTTGCTGCACTGGTTCAGCTCAGACGAACACTCGGAGTTTCAGACTATCAGTCTGCATGATGTGTAATGACAGTCACTGAATTGGGACCTTGCAATTTGGGGAAATTAAAGAATTTTAGTCTTTATTTTGTCCCCATTTAAATAAACAAACTTGGATTATTTTTTTTCTTGATTCTGATTTGAAATGCTCTTGCTGCTTCCAATTCAGGCTGAATAAGCAACTGTATTGTTTGGGGATTTATTTATTTTGCTTTATACATGGGAGGAAGGCTTCATACATGGAAAGAGAGCTGAGAGAGCTGGATCTGTTTAGCCTGGAGAAGAGGAGACTGAGAGGAATCTCATTAATGCTTATAAGTATCTAAGGACCAGGCTCTTCTTGGTTGTATCCAGCAACAGGAAAAGGGACAATGGTCACAAACTAGTACACAAGGAGGTTCAACCTAAGCATAAGGAAAGACTTCTTTACTGTGAGCATAACAGAGCACCGGAACAGGCTGCCCAGAGAGGTTGTGTCTGCCTGGACATGTTCCTATGTGATCTTCTCTAGGTGATCCCGCTCTAGCAGGAGGGTTGGACTAGATGATCTTCAGAGGTCCTTTCCAACCCAGGCCCGTAATATCCTTTTCTTGTGTTGTACTCCTTTTGTGTGTTGTATTCCAAAATTTTCTAAACCAGATTTCCTGGTGGTACTTATTTTAAGTTTCTCTATAACTTGCTCTATGGTAAGGTTGCTAAATGACTGACATCCTCCAATATGTGTTTTCTGGAGCATAAGCATTTCAGTACTCTTCAGCTTTTCTGCTGTACATTTGTCTAAAATTGTGCTGAATCTGGTCTCTTGAGACAGTCTATGAATTCAGTATATCAGCTGCCTATGATGATGAGTATTCTCCTATGGTACCTCCAAAGCTCACATAATCCTCTTAAGTCCATGGTATTGCACTTAGAATTCGTGTCCAGCCCACTAGTTGGTGATCATTTTTCTTTTTTTCCAGGAGCTGTCCTGACATCCTGCCAATGCAGTTAGTGTTTTTTCTCAAAGTATCTAGCTGAATGAAGGATCGTGTCATTTAACCACACTTATCATGCGTATCTGCTTCCTTTGTTAGAAACTTGCTTCTATGTTACTTGCCATCTCACTGACCATTATAATCTGCAAACTACTGGCAAATATATGTTTGATGCTGTTGTTCACATATGATTTTTACACACCGCTTAATCCATCTACCACACAAATCAGTTTGATTTGTTATTGATTTTAACATTGCAGAACTATGCCCCTTAAAAGTTGTAATGCAAACTGCCTGAAATTAGGGATGTGGGGTGACATCCTGTCTCCGTTTAGGGCTCAGAGCAAGCCCAGGGAGCCAGATTTGCTCTCTGTTGTCCCCTACCCTCCCAGAGGAGGATTTAAGAAAAAGGGAATAGAGAAAAAGACGCTTCACACGAGGTTGGAAGTTAAGACTGTAACAAGTTTAATTAAAATCAACAGGGGAAAGGAAAAGAGAATTAATAAGGGACAGAGGATATTTAACTATATACAAAACCCAATCCCAGTAGTCCCAAGTGGAAGTGTCCAAGTAGTGCCTCGTGGCCGCTGCAACCGCTGTGACTCGTCCCTAGGGACTGCCGTGGTGCCAAGAGTGGATGGCGGTGGATGCTGCCAAGCACGTGGAGGTAGGCCCAGCCGTCCCAAGATGCGACAGGAAGCAGCCCAGGAAAGGGGAGGGAACAGTACTGATCTCTGACCCCCCAGGGTCCTACAGACACCACCTGTCCTTCCCTTTCAGGCTATTATCCCTTAAACCATAACACATCCCATTGCTGTGAAATAAGATAGAAATCTCAGAAAATTATGATGAAGTTTTGGTCCTTAATATGCAAACTGTATGAAACAAAGAATTTGTGCCCAACAGCGTATTACTGTTGAACAGGTATTCTTTTATTGATGGCCAGACTCACATGGGATCGCTCCTCAAAAATGTGAGCCAATCAGCATATATACAGCAGATACATGATTACCTATTAGTTTTTCTGGGAAATCATTTACATACTCATTAGTCTTCCGAGAAATCATTAATACATGTGTCCACCCATCCCCGCATTCACATTAGGCCTACTAGGGTCTTCTGGTGGTCGTTTACTTCATCCTTTAGTCTTCATCACAGTGTTCACTGACTGACCTCCAGCTGCTTCTCTTCTTCACTTGTGCTGACAAACTGTAGATGTGGTTCTAGCAGGTCTTTTGCTGTGTGGACATCTGCTTATCTATTTTCTTTGTTGCTCAAGGAGCAAGGCGATATCTGCTTATCTGCTTCCTCTGTTTCCCTAAGACTTCTACATTCCATTCCCAGGGGCTAAAACTAAAAGGTCTTAGACAGGAGGTATAGGTGGCTTACAAGTTAACTGTTTAGGGTTAGTTATATTACTGTTCTCCTTCAGTATGTGAACTGCATACTACTGTTTATGGGAGATGAGGGTGACCCTTCTACCTCCAGTCATATTAGTTTTGTATGCAAGTGTTTGTAAGTCATCTATCATGAAAGGAATTTATTTAGTGTAAGTGTTGCCCTGTATTCCTCATGAAAAATTCATCGAGCATTTACCAGGAGAAGTAAGAGGTGTAAGAGGTGCATGCTAGCTGGCAGCAATGTGCACCAGCAGCTGCAAAATTATGTAATATATTATTAAACATCTTGATTTTTAGGAATGGGTGCTTTTGTTACTGGAGTCAATTTCATTACCAGTATTTCATAGTCACCTTGATAAAAAAATTCTTTTTTTCTTTTTATGCTAAGAAGTGACATCCAGCATTGGTATGAATTTAATTGAAGATCGCATACATTAATGAGATGAGTTACCTGCTGGGGAGTTCTCTGTGATTGCAGCTTGTTCTTCAAACATGTTTTATCAAAGGAAGAGAAATTGACAAGATTCTTCTTTTGATAAGAACTAGGGCTGCTGGAGCTGCCTTGTGCAGCATCACTATAAGCCACAGACAGTGCTTATGATCACAGAACTATTAGTTTATGCCATACGTCAGCTGCTTTGCAGTGAATGGAATAAACAGCAGCAGAAATATTCCCTTGTCTCTAAGCAGATGGTCTGGAGCTCTGACTGCCAAGCCAGAACACTGGCCCAGAAGGAGCTGGAGAGGAAAGGAGAGGAGAAGAATATAGGTTACTTATGCCAAAGGAGCTGGCTCTCTGGTTCTAGCTTATTGATGGAGATAGTCTCCATAGTATTTGTGTGGCAAGGCCATTATGCTGAGGTGTTTTTCGTCATTTCTCCATGCAATCAGATTTTGCCTTCCTATGTCCAAACTGACAATTTGCAGATGGCACTAATAAAAAAAAATATTAAAAATAATTACTATTATTCTAAAATGCACAAGTGTACAGGAAAGTACCATGTTCCCTGTTTCCAGGAGTCAGTAGTTGCTCTTCAGCCCAGTTAGGATAGCCGGCTCCTCAGGATTGTGTCAGACTAGGATAGACCTACATGCAGTACTATAGCCTGTCTGTAGTCCTGTCGACATTTATTTTAGACAGTTGCAAGGTAATGTTATCCCTGCTGGCTGGTTGGCCCAGGGCAAATGCAAACAGCAGGAGGTGAGCAGTCTGCCACGCAGCCTACACCTCATAGTCTCTGCCATAATATTGGATTGACTTCTCACTTTCTCAAACCTCTCAAGCATCAAAACTTGTCCCTTTTGCAGGTCTTTCTCTTAGATGTGTTTTGTGCCTAGCTTGAAATGAAGGTGGATTTTATTGTGCTTTCTTGTGAAATAATTGCATAAACCCCCCACATGTTCAGTTTCAGGAATTTTGCTTAAAAGTTCTTAAACTTAATTTCACAGGTTTCTTTGTTTGTTATTTGATAATTTTTCTTTAATAGTGGATTCTTACAAATGTTTCAAATTGAAGTTGTTGAACTAGAAGCTCTATTTAGTGATTTCTGAAAATTAACAAATGGTAAAGATTCATCATAGGACTCCCAGCAGGATATCTGCCTCGTTAACCTTCTCCCTCATCCTTACCCATAAGCACTTGACCTTGTCATCACAATTGTTGAGCTCTACACAATCGAAACACTCCCTGACATACAAAGTCACCCCACCTCCTCTCCTTCCTTACCTATCCTTTCTGAAGAGCTTGTAGCCATCCATTGCAGCACTACAGTTGTGAGTCATCCTGCCGTGTTTCTGCGATGGCAACTAAGTCATAGCTATCCTGCTGCACGATGGCTTCCACCTCTGCCTGTTTGTTGCCCATGCTGCATGCGTTGGTGTAGATGCGCTTGAGCTGGGCTATTGATTTCACCCCCAAAACTGGCATGCCACCCCTTGGCTCATCTCTGGTGAGCCTGGTTTTATCCCCTTCCCTCTTCAAACCTAGCTTAAAGCCTTCTTGATGAGCCTGGCAAACTTCTGTGTGAGAATCCTTTTCCCCCTGTGAGAAAGCTGAATTCCGTCTGTCGCCAGAAGGTCCAGTGCTGTGTAAAGACTTGGCAGATTGTTCTTCAGTCCCTGCTATACTCCTGAAATTAGCATGCACCTATGATTCCATTAATTTATGTACACACTTTTAAGGCGTTCTGTAGCAAAGCAAATACATAGTGAACTGAATGAAGAGAACAATATATCTGTCCTCATAATAAAGTATTTAAAGATGCCACCCTTGTTTAAAGGAAATAATTTAGAGAGCAGTTATGATTTGAAAGATTTTTTTTTCCCTATAAGAAATTGATATTTAAGCAAGATTTTAAGCATACACAGCTATAACTACAGTGCCTGCAGTGGATTTTGCTCACCAGAAAGGTGAACAGATGTCACTTCATCAAAGAATTGTTGAACATATCTGAAAGATATGAGCTTGATTGTACTATAACCACTTCCGGAGGGAATTCTGTGCCTGCTTGTATTGGGTTTTTCTGTGAGGGGTTTTTGGTTGTGTCTTTGGTAATGGGGGAAGGGCTATGGAGATGGCCCTTTAAGAAGCTACCTGAAAAGCTCCCCCTTTGCCTTTGTCAGACCCACCTCTGACCAGGGCC
>NW_010200508.1:9325-12118 GCF_000695765.1 Mesitornis unicolor | reverse complement strand
CTTTGAAGAACACCAAGGTCAGTTTTGAAGGAAAGAAAAGAGAGGGAGGAGGAGGAGGACGCAGAACCCAAGTTTCCCCTTTGCAACCCGTGGCGAGAGCTGGGCCGACTGGTCGTGTGTGAGTGAACTGTGACCATGGGCGGACCCATATTGGACTTTTGAGGACTTTTTTCCCCTATGGAAAGGGGGCCATGTGGAACCAGAGAGAGAGACACTGAGCTGAGGTGTTTTTTTTTCCCTACTCCTAAGCAAGCATGTGATGTGGCGGGAAAAACCTACCGCAAACGCCCACCCCCATCCCCCTGCACCTCAAGGCAAAGGGGGAGGGGGAAGGTTAAGAATCCGGGAACAAAAGTTGAGCCCGGGAAGAAAGGAGGGGTGGGGAGAAGGTGTTTTGACTTTAAGATCTGGTTGTATCTCCCATGGTTCTACTCTGATGTTGGTAACAAATCAAAATTGTTTTGGTTTTATTTCCTTATTCCTGAGTCTGTCTTTTGCCTGTGACCTGTTTAAGTGGTGAGAAGCCCTCCCAGTCCTTATTTTGACTAGCCCCTTTTTGGGACATCGTGATGCTCAGTTATGCACTGGGCCTAAACCATGACACTGCTAACTAGAAAATCACAGGTTTTAGAGAAGCTGCTTTGAATATGGCATGACTTGTTTTCCTCATGTAGCTTTCTGTGTCACCTTAACTAGGTTTCCTTGCTGACATAGACCAACTCCAGTTTTAGCAGTATTATCTTTGTCCGTGGACACACTTGGGAAAAATGGTGGTCTTGAGCCAGAAATTTAGGTAGTGAGACATCAAGCAAGCTGTAAAAGACCCCTAGGCCTCATTTAACATCTTGAAGCATAAGAGCTGTCCTTGGCTCTTGTTTTGTCCTTGCTAAACTCTACGCTCTTGAAATAGCCTGTATGACATGCTAAAGACAGCAGACACTAAAGGGTCATTACTGGGAAGAGATGAGGTCAGCTCAACTGCCTACTATACTGTATAGCAATATGGGTGCCACCTGTCAGAGTGGCATTATGTTGGATGGGTTGCCTTTGCAGGAGTGGATGGGGCAGTTACCATGCCACTCTTCTCTGTGTAACCACGAGCCTTTCCTCAAAGAGACATCAGACTGTGCAGGCAGACAGGTCATCTCAGAATTGAGCGCTTCTAGTGTGGAAGTCACAGTTTGGTTTATGCCTGTAGAAGGGCTGCAGGATAGCAGCCTTTGCTCAGTACATTGCAGGTAAAAGGCTTTATGCTATTAATCTTGGGAATGGGCTTATGGTGGAGGGTCTGGAGAGCAAGCCTTATGAGGAGCGGCTAAGGAAACTAGGGTTGTTTAGCTTGGAGAAGAGAAGACTGAGGGGAGACCTCATCACCACCTCCAACTACCTAAAGGGAGGTTGTAGAGAGGTGGGTGCTGGTCTCTTCTCCCAGGTGATGGAGGATAGAACAAGGGGAAACGGCACCAAGCTGTGCCAAGGGAGATTCAGGTTAGAGATAAGGAGGAAGTTCTTTACTGAGAGGGTTGTCAGAGGCTGGAACAGGCTGCTCAGGGAGGTGGTGGAGTCACCATCCCTGGATGTATTTAAAAAGTGGGTAGATGAAGTACTTAAGGATATGGTTTAGTGGGTAGACAGGAACGGTTGGACATGATGATCTCAGAGGTCTTTTCCAACAGAGCAATTCTGTGATCTGAGGAAGTTTTCCCAGCTGAAGCCACCAGGTTCTGCATATAGCCATGTTCTGGGCAGTTGCTGCCTGGGTGTGATGGGTGTGGTCTGTCCTGAGATCTACGCAGGACAGGACAGGCCTGGCCTTGCCTCAACTGAGTGAGGCTCATGGCCTAACTATGTGACTATGAAGAGAGCCTCAGGCTTCTGACTGGCCAAAACCAATGATACCTTTTGGCCCAGAAGTAATGATTGGTTGTAGTTCACTGGAAAACACTGGAGGGGACAGGAAAGGGGTTTTCTTCTGTATCAGTTTCAGGGTAAGAGCCTTGTACCTGGATCCAGAGAGCACAGGTGGTGAAAACAAAATACTAGCTTAGGCTGCCTTGTGTCAGACTGTTCATGGTGGTTTGCAGTTAGCAGTCACTGTCTGTCAGAGTCCGGCCGCCGTCTTGAGCTGTCACCCAGCAACTACTTGCATTTTGTTCTACATCCCCCTACATTGTGAAAGAGGAGTCATGGTGCTGCTCTTCTCTTCCCTATGCACAAGCATGAACTAACATTTTGCTTTCCTTGCAGGAGCAGTCAAGGTTTTATGCACATGAAACTGATGAAAACCAAAGAGAAATACATCCTGGGTCAGAACAGCCCTCCCTTCGACAGTGTTCCTGAAGTCATCCACTACTACACCACAAAAAAGCTGCCTATCAAAGGAGCAGAACACTTGTCACTGCTCTACCCTGTGGCTGTTCGAACCCTCTAATAATCTAGTCTCGTCCCTTCCTGTGAATGGGATGTGAGAGGTAAGCTGGGTTGCTCAGAGTTCATTGCCAGAATTCAGTGGTTGAGTCTTGTGATTAAGAGTGATGGCTTTTAGTCTTCAGAACGTGGAGTTGCAGATGGTATTCTTATGCTGCAGCATGCCTCTAGAACTGTGCTGCTACTTAAGAGAAAGAAATCTTATTTTAGTGCAAGGAGAATAGGTAAACTTCTCAGAGCTTCTCTGTGAATGAAAATACTTCCCAACAAAAGTTCTTCCTCCATGTTTTGAGCAGAATCAACAAGCTTTTCTCAGCAGTAAAATATCTGCAACCATTATTCTCTTGCTACTCTGAGAAACTTCTC
>NW_010200508.1:0-9294 GCF_000695765.1 Mesitornis unicolor | reverse complement strand
GAGTAACCTGACTCTGAGGGACCTTATGGTGTTCTTGGTGGACCTGAGAAGGAGGGTCCTAGTAGAAAAGAACCTGTGGCTCTGGTCACTTAGCTTGGTGGGTTTTGGTTGGTTAATGCATTTTCTTGGGTGGTCAAATGTTGAAGTACTATTAGGCACAAAGTCTTAAAATAATTTTGTGAGACCAAATCATGGGAAATTATTTATGAATAGAGAATGTAATATGAAAGTAGTTTGTTGTATATTTTTACCCTTTTTGGTACAATAATCTCTTGAAGGTTACTGTCTTCATTTGCAAGTTTCATTCATAGATGCAGGCAGCTAATTCCATTTGGGGCAGTTACACTGTAATGTTTTAAATAGTTGAGAATGAGTCATTTTAATATGTGGCTTAGTTATGCATGAGGGTGATCAAAGGCTTTTATAAAGCTTTAGTAGGCAAAATCTTCACTTGCTCATTTATCTGGATCTAACAGTTGTCCCACTGAGGTAGCAGACTAACAAGTATGTGTCACATTGCCTTTCCATAAGTTGGCTTTTGCAGCTGTGCAAGTGGGAACTGTGATATGTAGCAGAGCAGAATTTTTTTTCTGGTGTGCAAAGGCATTCTTAAAATACGTTCCCTTGACACATCTGTGTGTTTGTCGTCACCATGAGCAGAAGCCCTCAGCTGAATTTCTATACTGTCAGCCAGAAGCATTGCAGAACCTGCTCTGTACCTTAGTCCTGCCAACTCAGTGCCCATCCACTTGAGAGATATTTTCTACATTCTCTTATGTGCTCATTGAATGGGATAAGTGAAAAAATGTAACTGTGCAGAAATTAGAACTGGGAAATCAATAACCTACTAGTCCTCACTTTGTACTATGTCCAGCCTATATCTAGAAAGCTGTGCATTAACCCATCAGCTGTTGTAGTAGCAAACTGGTTATATGAAGTTAATGTATTTTACAGACTGCAATAGGACTGTGAAATTGTGTGTGATTTAATTCAGTTTTCTTACCTTCTGTTCCCTTTAATGTATGCTTAGAAAAGAGGTGCAAATCTGAAAAACGTTATGGAATAACCCCTTACTCCCTGTAAAAGGGGTGCTTCTTTGTGGTGTCTGATCAGACAAGAACCTCAAGGTTGTCCCATATAATGTCATCAGTGATGAATGTTCTGCTTCCTTTTAAGCCTGCCTTGTTCTTTATATAACATCAAACAGTTTGAACAGTAGTAGGTCACACATATGTGAGGAGCCCAGTGTCATTTTGTGCAGCAACAGCAGTGGGTCAAGCTCTCCCTATCTCACCCAGAATTTGAAGCTGTACTGGACTAGGTTCCTACTGGTTTTCTGAGATAAGGTGGACTAGAAAGAATTGATATTCCTCCAAGTGAAAACCGAGCAACCCCTTTTTCATGTACTCACCTACCTGTGCCTTTTATTTCCCTAAAGTCTTTGCAGAACTCCTTGATTCTCCTGTTAACATCAACCGACTGGCAAGAGCATACAGGCAGTTTTAAGTTAATATATTTTTCTGTCACAAGAGTTGGAGTTCATAGAGGTGGCAGAGCTCACAGAGATTAGGAATTAGATTACATCTGCTACTGTCTGAGTCTTTGCCTGTGTGAGCTCTGGCAACACCGTCGTGCCCCTTGGAACCAAAGTACATCATGTTTCTTCTTTTGCATGTTAAATTGCATTTTTGAGAATCTAGCATTGTTGCTGTTCTATGGCCTGTTTTCCTTCTTCTGTAATGGAAAAGTAAGCCCCTACTCTCTAACAGCAATTACCAGTAGAAACCAACATTATCGTTAACCAAGGCCTTGCCAGGCAGCACATTGTCTTTAGTTTGTGAAGAGGACTGTTGTACCGAATCTTTCTTGTCATGGGCCTGATCAAAAGTCGTCTGAAGCCAGCAAGTGCTACTTTATTGCTATCTGCAGATTTTGGGTTGAGATGCCTTGCTTCATACAAATAAGGTCAATATGCATCACACAGATTTGTATACACTTTATTACAGCTTCAAGGATCAGATCAGGATTCTTGGTTCAGAAAGAGAAAATAATCTCAGAAACTATTTGTTGTCTTTGGGAAGGTTTTTTTAAAAAAAATACTTTTAGAAAGTACTCAGTAATTGCAGAATAAATAAAACCTGGATTTTGTTTGCATTGTAACATTCTTTGTTTATTTAAGTGATTGTATGATATTTTTTCAGTGAAGGAATATTCTTCCCAGACATTTTAATGTACAGTGAAAATGTGATGTGTCACAGTGTGTAGTATTGCATATAGGTGGAAGATCTTGTGATGTTTGTGCCTATATAGCACATTAAAAGTTTATTTAAAAAAAATTATAAACCTCTTCCTTTTCTTCCTCTAATGGTCAATGTGTACTCACAGTGTTTTGAAAAGCTAACAGTTGAAGCAGCCTTTCAGAACAACTTGTGTCTGTGTGTCTTAACCATGTAGTAAAAGTAATCATTAGGCTATAATCTGGTTTGGAGTCTGGAAAACTATGTGGGTCAGTTCTGCCCTGAGTAATTTTCTTGATCGTATGCATCTTTGTAAGGGCTGTCTCAAAACGACACAGATGCTTATATGAGTGGCATTGCTTTCCAATTGCTTGAGGTGCTCAAGGAATCCAGTTATTGCTGTTTACAGTGTAACGCTGGCAAATCACATTTTCCCAATTTTGCAAGAGGTATTAATTAGGCTTCTATTTTGATGAGTATTTCACAGTGGGATGAAAGCCCGTGAGCTGTGAACATCTATGTGATGTGAAGGAGAGTTTTAGTGGCCAAGAATACATCTACATTTTTCCATAATTGGAAAAACCATTAAGGTTTGTGGGAGTACAGTCATCACCATGAGTTCTGTACTTGATTATAGTTTATTCTCGGACTCTGACATTAGGTCTTTAGAGCCAGGTTGCAAAGAGCTGGGCTTTCTTAAGTGCAAAGGTACAAAACACATATTTCTAGCTTCTCAAAGAACATGGCCTGAGTCTGTGGTCTGAGGAAAACGGGTTGCTGCTTCATACATAATTTGTTTTTTAATGACCTGCAGTGATCCCACATAAACCACTGCAAATTGCTTCCTTTTATTCCTTCCTGCAGGAGTCCTCAGTAAGAAGGGAAGAAGAAAGGAAGGAAGGAAATGGCAGGAGCTGATTAAAGTTGTTGGTCTGAAATAAAGCAAATAGAAGTCCTACTGAAAATGGATGTTCATAAGTTGCAAGAGATGATCATATACAATCACATTTTCTGCAGGATGTTATTGCCTGTTTCGTGCCTTGAGTTTACTCTAAGAACCATGTACAATTCAGGGTTGCTGTGTTGCTCAGTACTCTGCATCTTGTAGTTAATTAGACAAGATCATTATAAACATTACCTGTGCTTTCTCAAGAGTCTTTCAAGGTGCCCAGATTGTATTTACTGCTGCTGACAGTTCCAAGACACAAATACAGTAGCTTAATTTCAGGGCTTATATTTCTTTCTAAGCTTGGTTTAGGGATTAGTATTACTGTGACATTGCATTGAATACAGGTAAAAATTGTGTTGATACCTGCAGTAGTAACACAGGAAAAGCAAAATATTGCATTCTGTGCTAAACTATCAGAGCTTCCTCAGTCCTGGTATTACCCCAAGTGGCACACAGGGCACACCTGTGAACCTGTAAACAAAGCTGATGTGGTGTTTCTGTCATTGACTTCTATTTCTGGAGTCTATGCAATTAATACAGCATAGTCTACAGCACTAACCACAGAAAAATCTCAGTGTTCCTACTGCCAGCCACACCTCTCAGAAAAGTAACATTGGAGGACTGATATTAGTATCTGCCCTGTTTTGAGTCAAGCCATTTTGCCACCAAAAAGGGACTGTTTAGTTGTCAGCTATAGGTTGAAGTGTGCAAGGCTTGTAGACTAGGAGTTTATTAAAGAGTAAATCCATGTGACTCTCCTTTGTCTGTGCCTCAAACAGATCCTGGACTGGCTCCATCTGGCAGTCCGTATTTTGAAGGTGTCTGTTAGCTCTTGTTAATCTAGAGGGACGTTCAGAAGGAGCTTGACTGGCACAAGGAATGGATTAGCGTGTACCTCCTGGATGTCTATAAAGGCAGTTCTGCATTGGGATGCACTGACTTCTTGCAAAGGGACAGACTGTTGGGTCACTGCTGGGAGGAGAGTAACAAGGAACTAAACAGAAGGCAGCAACCTGCCTTTGCAGTTGTGAAGGCCTCCTGCAGTCAGGACTGTGTAGTGGAAGTGTAGCCAGCAGGTGGTAGGAAGTGATTATTTCCTTTACAGAGCACTGGTAAGACTGTGTCTGGGTACTGTGTCTGGTTTGAGTGCCTCCAGGAAAGATGTCAACAAACTGAAGCAAGTTTAGAGCAGGGCCTCTAGGGTTGTCTGGAGGTTGGAACATGTGATATATGAGGCCTGGCAGTGGGAATCAGGCTGGTTTAGCTGGAAGAAGGCAAAAGAGGGGTACCCCAGGGCTTGTGTGCCTTAGCCTACAAGGAGAGGAATTTTGCTGGTACTTCTAATCAGGTGCTTTGCATCACCTCAGGCTGCTGATGGCTTGAGCTCTCCCCTCTGTATTGCTCTCTAGTTTCCACATGGGAACTCTGAAAGGTATCATTGAAAACCACCGATGGTGTTTCAGTGCTGCAAGCTCAGTGTGAGGGATTGGGTGGTAGGGATTTTAGCAGAGTCTTTTGCTGTCGGTCAATTGAATGAAGGGTGGAAGTTTGCTTAGGCCTTTTCTACCACTAGCACTTTCTGTTTTTCCAGGGAGCAGCCTGTCAACGTGTGCTTGAAGCAAGGCACTGTGTTTAGCATTGAGGGCATATAGAACGCTACACAGACCCAGCCACAGTGCAGGTTTGAAAACAAGCTTTGGTTTTTTTGGCTAGTGTGGCAGTTGACCTGGCTGAGTTGGACTTTGCTAAACTTTAGTTGCAAGGAAGTAGAAAAGAATAGAGGAGTAATTTCAGGGTTTATTTTAAGAGACATGCACCAACTGCAGTAAGAGTTGAAGGCAGAATTAATAAAATGATATGCGAGCACTGACAGAACCAACATATTCTGTTCCCATAAATGAAAGGGCATAGACTTCAGTTTGCATTTGCCTGGGAAGGAATCCAGTGCACCTGAAATCAATTACCCCAGGGGTGAAAGCACAGTGTCACCATTTGCCATGATTGATTCAAGAAACATTAGGGATGAGCGGTGCCCTTGAGCACCTGCAGTACACTGGTGACATCATACTCTGAGGACAATGAAAAGATGCAATATTTGAAAAAAAATGTTAAACTGTCATTAAAATCCCACTGAAGGCAAGGTGTGCCGTAAAGAAGTCTTAAGTCCAATACAGAAATACAATTACTAGGGAAAAAATGGATGGGTGGAAGATGACGTATCCAGTGAAGTGGTAGAAAAGGTTAATACATTTCCCAATGCTACCAACAAAAACGAAGCTCAAGCGTTCCCTTGGAATGGTAGGATTCTGACAAATGCACATTTCCAGATATGGTTAACTAGTGAAACCACTATAAATGGTGGTGTAAGCAAGATCGGTTTATGTGGGGACCCAAGCAACAGCAAGCCTTCCAACAAGTGAAGCTGGAAGTGGCACAGGAAATAGCCCTGGGCCCTATCCAAACTGGTGATAAGGTGCAAGGTACCCTATATATCACCTCAGGAGATGTTGTAATCTCCTGGAGTGTGTGACAAAGGAAACCCCGATGAATCCAAAATTGACCACTGAGATTTTGGAGCTGCAGCCACCAGGGGTCAGAAGCTAATTACACACCTCAAAAGAGTAAGACCCTTTCCACCTATGAAAGTGTCCAAGCAGTCCAAAAATCCTTCCATACAGCCAAAATCCAGAAGCTGCTTTGGATCAGATTTTTGTGAGGCTCAACATGGAATATAATTCTTCCTTCCCTCTTGTGCAAACACAAGAATGTCAGCCTCAGATCTGTGTTTCTGATGTGGCGCTTCAGGACATAGTTTACTGGGTGTGGTTGTGTTGGGTTGACAGTTGGACTTGATGATCTTAGAGGTCTTTTCCAACCTTAATGATTCTGTGATTCTGTGTGTCCTTGGTCAGTCTAGAACAATTTCAGTAAAGTGGTGTCTTTGAAAAGTTCAGCTTTTTTTTTTTCTCATCACTGATTCTGGGGAGATGGAAAACTAGGCAGGGAGAAATTCTGCTCAAGAGTCACTATGTGCAGTGTTATTTTTCCTGTTATAATAATCACTAAGTTTAATTTTACAAGATTGAGGTAAAGAATTACAATGTTGAAAATTGTTTGGGTTGGTTGGGTTTTCTTTGTCTGCTTGTTTGTTGCTAGTTTAAAGAAAGTTTCCTTGTGCAAGTGTATCAGATGGCTAACTACATTCTGTCAGTGTCTGTGTGTGGAGGTTGTTTCAGATCAATTTCCAGATGCAGAAGTAAGCATTCAGCAGATGAGAGCCTCAAACTCTCAAAACAAAACTGTTGACCTTGAAACTTGAACTTTGGCTCCTTTCGTACCTGTTGAATCCCTGTTGAGTTGTGCTTGTCCATTTCACTGAATTAGCTACAATTTCTCCTGATTCAACTCTGTGCAAATGAGAGTGGAATCGTGGCTTTGGTTATTTTAAAAATGTGAAACTGAAATTAATTCAAGCAAATTAGAGACAACTGCTTTTTGCCTTGTTTCTTCTGAGTTTTTTTGTTTGTTTGTTTTTCTTTCCAGAACTATGTAGCACTGAAGATGCTACTAGAGAGCTGGACACACAGAACTACCAATACAGCATTGCTTACCATCTCAGCTGCAGGACAGAGCCCTTCCAGACACCAGCACACATGCTGCAAACTGGTTTGTGGAGTTCTTAGATGCAGCTCTAGTTACCTTCATTTTTTTCAACATTCTGCAAAGCCCAAAGCCTCCCTGAAAATGCACATTTTTACCTTATTCTGGGATCACTAAAGCTGAAGAGCTGCCGTGGTTTTACGTGGAGCCACAGGCTGCTCATGTGTGCGTCCATCCATCATGGTTTGAATTTCTTCAGTTTACAGCTGTGTACCACCCAGCAGCTGGAGGAGACTGGCTTATGTGTGAAATGAAGTTTTCCTGCTTTTAAAGAAACAATGCATTAACTAAGCTCAGAGCAATTACAATGGGGATTATTGTGATTATTTTTTTTTAATTTAAGCTTAATGTTAACTTAATGTTCATCATATTCAATCTTTTTCCTCATACTGAATCCTACCTAGTATTTGGTTATTTCAGCAAGAGCAGCAAGGAAAAGAAGAACTGTGTTTAGCCTGCTTGTGGTCATTTCAGTTTTTACAGTTTGTCTCTTCAGCTGCATTTTTTCATTTCTTTATCTTAATTTCCCATTCCTCTTCCTTTTGCTACCAACTGGAAAAGCTCAAATGTAAATGCCAAATAATTTGGTTTCAGTTTTGAAAAATTTAAAAATATGTACATGCTTTGATGTGAAAATGAAAATGTTGCCTTTAATTTATTTCTTCTTCTCCAGACCCGACTGGCCCTGGTGTGCCTACTCCCAGCCCGTTTGGTCTTGATGGGGTCAGACTCTGGAGGGGCTGAAGTGGGTAGCGCTGCATTCTCTGCCCAGAACTGCTGACACCCACCAAGCTGGGTTGGGCCAGGACACTGCTGGGCTGCAGGGGAGGGGCCTGGAGAGAACCCAGTCTTTCCCATCCTTGTGAGGACTGAACTTCCCATGGCCTGACCTGCGATGGGGCCCTGTTTGATACAGTGGAGGAAACGTCTCCCACAGCAGTGACCCTTGTTGCCCCATTACCATGGCCCCTGTCCTGTCACCCACAGCTCACGTTCGTTACTCCTTGACTCTCTGTGTGGCATAACTGTAGGCTGTGTAGAGGTACTCCCTGGGCAAGTTATGCAGGAAGAGGGGAGACTTTCCCCAAGACCTATTCCAATTGTCTAGGGCTGACATACTGGGAATCACAGCACTCAGAATCTCTCTTGTCTTGGGGTCACAGCTCCCTCGTGGGGCAAAGGTCAGCAGGGCCATTTGGGGCTCCAGTGATGGGATGTAAATGCAAAATTCCCTGTCACACGAAAGAAGCAGAGATAACCCTCAGCCATCAGCATGGGTATGACTGGGAGGACATCCTCATCTCATGAGAGGAGATGCTGGGAAGAGGAGCACAACATCCTGCTGCTAGGTCCAGGAAGTCCAGGTGCCCTGCTGCTCACTGCACCTGCTCTGCTCTAATTGCTAGCCACAGATGTTTTCTCAACACCAAAAGAACCCAGATGTCTTGCCTTCTTTACCCACCCCTAGAGACCCTGCTGTTCAATTCCTTAGGCATAAAATCCCAGACTCCCACCTCAAAACCCTGCTACCCACCTAGCACTGCTTAGTTACCCCACATGATGATGTCATCAGTGCATGGTAGATTTTTGGGGGGGATCAGCCTGTTTCAGTGCAGCTTGGATTAGTCCTTGACAAATGGTAGGACTATGCTTTCACCCTGGGGCAGTCAATTCCAGGTGTATTGACCACCCTTCACATGAAAGCAAACTGTTGCACTCTGATGCCAATGGAAGTCCCTGAAAATGGCTTGGTAGAAATTAGGACTTTTCCCTGTGAAAAGATTGCAAGGCCTTTAGCCCGACTGAAGTGTGTCTACACCAATGCACACAGCATGGGCAATATGCAGGAGGAACTGGAAGCTATTGTGCATCGGAATAACTATGATGTAGTAGCTATCACGGAAACATGGTGGAATGAATCACACAACCGGAGTGCTGCCATAGATGGGTATAAGGTCTCCAGAAGGGATGGGCAAGGAAGGAAAGGTGGTGGGGTGGCCATGTATGTTAGGGAATGCTATGACTGCCTAGAGATTAGCAATAGTGACAATAGGGTCGAGTGCCTATGGGTGAGAATCAAGGGGAAGGCCAACAAGTCAGATATCATGGTGGGAGTTCGTTATAGACCACCATACCAGGATGAAGAGGTAGACAAATTATTCCATAGGCAGCTGGGAGAAGCCTCGTGATTGCTTCCCCTTGTACTTGTAGGGGACTTCAACTTCCTGGATATCTGCTGGAAATGTAACACAGCAGAGAGGGAACAGTCCCGGAGGTTCCTGCAGTGTGTGGAAGATAACCTCCTGTCGCAGCTGGTGAAGGAACCAACAAGGGAAGGTGCTGCTGGACCTGGTGTTCTTGTGGGGGATGTGATGGTTGGAGGCTGTCTTGGGCATGGTGATCATGAAATGAGAGACTTTTCAATCTTTGGAGAAGCAAGGAGGGGGG
>NW_010200507.1:5882-6227 GCF_000695765.1 Mesitornis unicolor | reverse complement strand
GGGGGAGGAAGGCTTCGTGGACGTGTGCGGCAGCGGCCTGATGATCTACGGGGAGATGCATGGGAAGCTCTTCCAGCACCAGCGGGAAGGCGTTGCCTTCCTGTACCACCTGCACCGGGAGGGCAGGCCGGGCGGCATTCTGGCGGACGACATGGGCCTGGGCAAGACCATCCAGGTGATCGCCTTCCTCTCGGGAATGTTCGACGCCGAGCTGATCCGGCACGTCCTGCTGGTCATGCCCACCACGCTGGTCAGCAGCTGGCTGGCCGAGTTCGCTCGCTGGACCCCCGGCCTGCGCGTCAAGGAGTTCCATGGCACCAGCAAGGCGGAGCGCACCAGGAACCT
>NW_010200507.1:1221-5865 GCF_000695765.1 Mesitornis unicolor | reverse complement strand
CATCGTCACCAGCTACCAGATGCTCATCAACAACTGGAAGCAGCTTGCCAGCAGCCACGAGCAGGAGTTTGTCTGGGACTACGTCATTCTCGACGAAGCGCATAAAATCAAGTGCCCGTCTAACAAAACCACCAAGTGCGTACACGCGATCACCGCAAAGCACCGCCTCCTCCTGACGGGCACCCCCGTGCAGAACAACCTGCGGGAAATGTGGTCCTTGTTCGACTTTGCGTGCCAAGGCTCCCTCTTGGGAACAGCCAAAACATTTAAAATGGAGTACGAGAACCCGATTACGAGGGCAAGGGAGAAGGACGCGACCCTAGGTGAGAAAGCGCTGGGACTAAAGATATCTGAGAATCTAATGACAATCATAAAGCCGTATTTCCTCAGAAGAACCAAAGAGGATATCAAAAACACTTGTGCAGACAAACCAGACGCTCCTGCTCCCGAGGACCCAAGTGAGAACAATGCTCCTGTGATGCCATCCCTCACCAGGAAAAATGACTTTGTTGTGTGGGTGTACTTGGCCCCAGTGCAGGAGGAAATCTACAGGAACTTCCTCTCTCTGGACCACGTGAAGCAAGTGCTGACGACAACCCGATCGCCTTTGGCCGAGCTGACTGTCTTGAAGAAGCTTTGTGACCACCCCAGGCTTCTGTCCGCGAGAGCGTGTGTCCAGCTGGGGCTGGAGGAACAGGAATCCTCGGAGCAGGACGACGGGAGCGAAGCAGGTATGCTTCCAGGCGCTAATAAAATCCATCAGCTCCCTGAGGAGACTGTGATTCAGGAGTCTGGGAAAATGCTGTTCCTTGTGGGGCTTCTAGAAAGGCTGCGAGAAGAGGGACACCGAACCTTGGTGTTCTCGCAGTCGAGGAAGATGCTGGACATCATAGAGCACGTCTTGGCTGGCAGGCGGTTCAAGATCATGCGCATCGACGGCACGGTGACGCACTTGACCGAGCGGGAGAAGCGCATTAACGCCTTCCAGAGCGACAAGGACGACTCCGTCTTCCTGCGGACCACGCAGGTCGGCGGCGTTGGCATAACCTTGACGGCAGCCAGCCGGGTGGTGATCTTTGATCCCAGCTGGAACCCAGCCACAGACGCCCAGGCCGTAGACAGAGCCTACAGGATCGGGCAGAAAGAGAACGTGGTCATTTACAGACTGATTACCTGCGGCACAGTGGAGGAGAAGATCTACAGGAGGCAAGTGTTCAAGGACTCGCTGATAAGGCAGACCACCGGTGACAAAAAGAACCCGTTCAGGTATTTCTCCAAGCAGGAACTAAGGGAGCTTTTCACACTGGAAGATACTCGAACCTCTGCAACTCAGATCCAGCTGCAGTCTCTGCACGCCACCCAGAGGAAGACGGACGTGCAGCTGGACGAGCACATCGCCTACCTGCACTCTCTGGACATGTTTGGCATTTCTGACCACGACCTGATCTACACGAGGGAAATAGCCCACGAGGAGCAGGTGGAGAGCGAGGAAGCCCATCAGTACATCCAGCGGCGGGTGCAGAAGGCCCACGAGCTCGTCCAGCTGGAGTCGCAGCTTAGGGACCAGCGGACGGAGGGGGCCAGAAGCTCTTACGAGGAGACGCGGCAAAGACCACCAGGATTTGTGTCCAAGCCGAAGAAGCCGTCTCCAGGGTTGAACAACATAAAACATGTTGTTTCCCCACCAGTAGCTGACAAACACGACGATGACCAAGTTATTGATCTTACAGAGGACAGGGAGGCCCAGGTTCTTAATGTCAGCTCCAAAATGATGAATCTGACCATTGATGACTCGGAGGAAAAGCAACTTGCACAAGACGTGTCCAGCATGGATACAGAGCTGCTTAATGCCAGGGAGACAGAGGAACAATCCAATAAACCAGAACCTGAGCAAAAGCTTGAATCAAGCATTGCATCATCATCACCTGAACCTCATCTGCTTCACACAGAGAGGCAGAGCCCCCACCAGAAGCAGCATTTCCATGCAGATTCAGATAGCTTGACTGGGGCAGGGAATGGCCTGTCTGGACATCATCAGTGCTCCTCTAACGAGGCTGGCATGGCTGATGATCCCAAAAGACTGAAAGATGCAGAGTTGTCAGATCAGGTACTTGACCTGCATGCTGCCATGGAGACAGACCAGAACGAAGCTCCTGAGCCCGCTGTGGCTGCTGCAGCGTTGAGTTTATCAAACGTCACGCCAGAACCCCACGCTGGGCTGCAGAATTCCTGTGTGCTGGAAACCAGCGTGGAGGAAATGTCTGCGCCTTCTCTCCAGGACCACGTTGACTTCAACCTGGTGTTGGAGGAGTCTGAAGATGGATCGCAGGATGCCTCAAACAGGGGACGAGCACAGGAGCAGCCGGAGGAGGAGGGCTCCTGGCTCAAAGCAGAAAGCTTTTGTAAATCCCCGACCAAAACATCTCTAACAAAAGCCTGGCGAAGTGGGGACAGTAACGGTGGGGAGCTCCGCCACAGCACTGAGGAGCCAGATGACTCCCTGCACGGGAGCGCAGCGTCGGAGGAAAGCAGCGATATTGCTGCTTCTGCTAGAAAGAAACACTTAAAAAGGATTGTTTCGGACAGCGAGGACGAAGACCAATCCCTTATGATCTTGGAGGAGAATCCGTCTGGAAAAAAGCCCTCTCCCTTGAGCAGCCCTCTGCATCAATTTACGGAGGTAATTAGTGCATCCACTCCTAAATGTGACGGAAATGCACCAAAAGCCGTCTTTTCTCCCCTGCTAACCAGCACCACTAACAGGTCCACTGCTTCCAGGCGCTCCCTCATCCACAAGGTGGTAGACGAGGTGGGATATATGATGGGAACCACTGATGAAGATGATGAGGAGGAGGAGGAGGAGGAGCAAGATGACCTTGTGGTGGAAGAGGCTGAGGAGTGCACCGGGGAATCTGCCGAGGCCGAAGAGGAGCCTGCGGGAGAAACGCTCGATACGACTGAGGAGTCCCTCCATGTGGACAGCACGGGCTCGGAGCAGTCGGGGTCAGACGAGACCGAGTCGTCGCAGGAGGAATCCACGGGCGATGTCGAGCTGCAGTCGGGCGAGCAGGTCGAGTACTTCACCCAGGAGACCGCCTCCGAAAAAGAGGTTGGTCAGAGCCCCTCTGCCGCCACAGGAGACTACAACACCTTGGTGGACAGCGGGAAGAAGCTTCAGGGTGCTGGAAAGCTGCAGGAGGCACTGGACTGCTTCCTGCAAGCTCTGGACATCAAAGGGGGAGATCCCGAAGTGATGCTCATGACTCTAAACCTGTACAGACAGCTGGCCCAGAAATGAGACTCGTGTGCCTTTACTGATACAGCCTCACTTTGTGCTCACTGAATTTTGTCTGATCCACAGCACTGATGTTTTGAAGTGGCCTAAGACCCCGTGGCTGCAGCGTGCACCTCTTTGGTGGTGACAGAGCAAAGGCTCCTGCGTGAGGAAACGGCCGAAGGAGCTGGGTGTTGGGTGCTGGGGAAGGGACCTCACTGTGGACTCGGTTCACAAAGGTGAAAACAGCTCATGTTCCTGTCTGATTATTTAATAAAAAGTCTTGTTTATGTCTAAGCTTGCGGCCCTGGCTTCATCTTTCTGCCCTTAGGTTGGTCTGAGACCATATCTGCTGTGGAGAAGAGCAAAAGCAGAACTGCTTGCTGCTGTAACTCCTCCAAGCAGCACAGACCTTGCTCCTGTGCCCCCAGGCTGCGGTTGCTGTTGGAGGGGGTGTCCCTGTCAGGGGAAGTGCCCCCTTCCCCTCTTTATTTCTGAGTAGCACAGTCAAAGCCTGTTCCTGCACAGAGGCAGCAGGAGCAGGAAGCACTGGTTTAAGTTTTGAGCTCTTTTCCCTCTAACCCACCTCCCACACATGGTTTAGCTGTGGTAATTAAATTCTTCTCTCAGGTGCTGCAGGCACAACTGAGCTATGAACTGGGTTCACAGTTCAGACCGTGCAAGCTTTAAATCAGAATGACCTTGTTCTGGGGTTTAGCCACGCTCTGTGTACGTGTACCTGCCCTTCTGCCACCCCAGAGAGCCGAATGTGGCCTGGGTGCACCCATCACTATGGCCATCCCCTGCATGGGCCGTCCTTGTGACAATGCAGCAGCAAATCTGGATGCTTGCTCACGCCCCGCGCACATTTAGCACCCAGCACGCCTGGCTGCTGCGTTACAGCACAGGATGCTCTCATACCTTGTGTAGTTTTGCAGTGTCTGGAGAGGACACCGCTCTGCTGCTTTTGAATCCTTTGCACCAGGGGACGTGACAAACACAAACAGCGCTGGTGCAGGAGACGTGCCAATGGGCTCTTGCTAATGGGTAGAACAAAGCTCTGGTAGCCTGGAAACAAGCGGTTTATTAATAGAGCATCCCTTAAATGAGGCCACATCTGCTCTGATGCTGTAGGAAGGCCTGTCTGCCTCATAACAAAATATTAATGAACTACAGCGTTGCAATCCTTTGTTGGCCCCTCTGAGCTTTCCATTCACTAACAAACACCCCAAAAAGGGAGGAGAAAGGCCTGCCCTGGTTTTGGGCTCACCTCTTCCTTGTGTGTGATCTTAGGAAAGGCCCTTTGCTCTCTTTGATGTCCTCTGAGTCCTGACACCACACGATGCATGGAGCCTGCAGGCAGAGCTGTG
>NW_010200507.1:241-1190 GCF_000695765.1 Mesitornis unicolor | reverse complement strand
CAGCAGGGAGGGCTCTGGCTGCAGCACTGCCCCCCCCTCCCAAAAGGGCTGTGTACCCCCCCAGCCCACACCTGAGCTCTGGAGCAGGAACCACAGCACAGGAGCTGTCTGCGTCCTCACTGGTGAGGGTGGGGATAAAGATCACGGCCCTGGGGACCCCCCCTTTCCCTTTTTGGATCATTTGCCTTTGCAGATAAAATCCTGAGCACCTTATTCAGGGGGACAGATCACTGTCTCCACAACAAGAGGCTGGGCTGACACACAAAGCACAGTTCAACAACTGCAAAAAGCTCTTCCACCTTTTCAGGGAACGCTGTACCTCTCCAGGCTGAGCCCTGTCCTCTGCCAGCTGTAACCTGTGCGTCCTGCCCCGACAGCAGGGACTGGGGGCTGCCTCTGGGTCTGGTTATCACTTGCTCCAAGGTCAAGGTGTGTGGGCAGCTCTCGAGATTCAAGCAGTCAACAAGACAGTGGTCACTCATACTTTTATTTTCTGCCTTCCACCATGATAATGTGGTACCCAAACTTCGTTTTGACAGGAGGGTCTGTGTACACGGGCTTGTCCATGCTGCTCACGGGCAGGGCGAACGCCGCGTCCTGGAAAGGTCCCACCATGGAGCCTCTGGTCATCCAGCCCAAGTCTCCCTGCAAGAAGGATGCATCGGGGTTAAGCTTTGGGAATCCACTGCAACAGCAGCTTTGGGGCTGGACTAAATGGTCAGGGTTGGACTGGATGTTCTTCAGAGGCCCCTTCCACCCCCAGCCACTCTGTGATTTAGAAGCAGGGAGGGCGGGTGATGCAGCCATGGGGCAGGAAACCTTTCCAGCAGCATCACCTGCTTGTGCCTTTGATGGCAGTCAAGGCTGCCCCCCACCAGTGCCTGCCCACCCCACTGCGCTGGAAGCTGGTGAAACAAGCTTCTCCTGGCCTGGGAAGGACATCCCGACA
>NW_010200507.1:0-210 GCF_000695765.1 Mesitornis unicolor | reverse complement strand
CCGCACAGCCACCCGGCCCCAGCCGGCAGCAGAGCAGGGCCCCCCGCTGCCACCCGTCCCCCCCGGAGGGGCACAGCACCTACCCCTTGCCGGGCCTTGTCCTCGCTGTACTGAGAGGCGACCTCGCTGAAGCGCTGCCCGGACTTCAGCTTCTCCATGGCCTCCATGGCCTTGCCGTGCTTCTCGCACAGGATGTGCCGGACCTGGGGG
>NW_010200506.1:2945-3218 GCF_000695765.1 Mesitornis unicolor | reverse complement strand
GGGGGGGTACCCAGCTGGGACCAGATGCAGGCGCTGATGAATTAATTCTGCCCGCCCGGCCGCTGCCCAAACGCTTCCAGGATTTGCCCGGAGCGATTTAATGGTCTTGAAAGGATTTGATGGTGCTGAGGGAGACGTCTTCGGGGGCGGGGGGGAAGCGTCACCGCTGGGGGGGGACGGAGGAGCAGCCCCGAGGCCTGGTGAGGGGGACGCTGTGGGAAACGCAGTGGGAAGGAGCCAGCTTGGATCTGCCGCTGCACCCCAGACCGGGGT
>NW_010200506.1:315-2731 GCF_000695765.1 Mesitornis unicolor | reverse complement strand
GCAGCTCGGCCGAGGGGTCCTCAGCACCCAGAGGGTCCCTGGAGCCACCGGGTGGGTGGGCACCATACCAGATATGGCAACTTCTCAGTTAAATATCACCCAGGAAGGGTGGGGAAACTGAGGCACAGCAGGACCCTGCCAGGGGGATTTCACTGCCAGCACCGTGGGGACACAGCTCCCTGTTCCCAGAGACGATGGCATTTGCTCAAAGCATCTCTGGGTGCCCCAAGGCTCCGGTGATGGGCGTGACAGGACAGAATGGTGCAGGGAGGGGTGGCAGTTCAGGAATTCACCTCTTGTCACTGGTTGGGACCAGAGATGTCCCCAAGGAACCCTTCTGCCTGCTAAGCCGAAGATTTAATCAGGGAGATGGAGACTGCAAATTAATTTGGATTAAAGGAGGGGATTTAGGAGGCAGCTTCAGCGCTGCCTGTGAAAGGGGAGATGGGGAGGGGATGGGAATGCAGCCCCTGTTTTGGGGTCCCACGAGGCCACGCCGTGTGTCCCAGCCCCGGCAATGGGGGACACAGTGGCAGGGTGGTGGCCACTCACCCATCCCAGCCATGGTGGAATGAAGAGGCCCTGGGAGGGG
Source organism: Mesitornis unicolor (assembly GCF_000695765.1). NCBI lineage: Eukaryota > Metazoa > Chordata > Aves > Mesitornithiformes > Mesitornithidae > Mesitornis > Mesitornis unicolor. Next base: position 2,139 of record NW_010200506.1, on the reverse strand, counting down.
GGCAGCATTTCTGGGAAGCAGTGGGGGCTCCCTGGAGGTGGGGACAGCTTGTGGTGCCCCTGGGGGCCTGGTCCAGCTCTGACCCCTGTACCTGGGGGCTGCATCCCCCCGGTGCTGCTTGTGGGGGAGGGGGAAGAGGTAGGGACAGTGGGGACAGGGTGAGCTGTGGGGGGCTGTGCCCCAGGTCCCCCCCATAGCGTGGATGTAACTGCCCTGGGGATGGGGCCACCCTTGGGGCTGGGACCACCCCGGCATGGGACCACCCTGCATGGGACCACCCTGGGGCTGGGACCACCCTAAGCACAGCCCAAACTCCTGAGCCCCTCTGGCCCTGGCAAGGGCTGAGCCAGGGGAGGTGACACCCCCCGTGTCTGTCCCTGGTTCCCTCATGGCCCTGTCCCTGCACAGGGCCCTACTGCAGGAACGCTGTCCCTGCCACCCCACTTCTGGTGACAAACTCCAGCGCCATCACCGTCCTCTTCAACAGCACCAGCCACCGCTCGGGACGCGGCCTCCTCCTGTCCTACGCCACCTCCCAGCACCCAGGTAGGGGGAATGACGTCCTCCAGGGGTGCAGAGACCCTCCCAGAGACCCTCGGGGTGGTGAGGGGGCACAGCTAGGGGTGGAGGGAGCTCCTTGCTGACCCCAGGGTGGGCTCCCATCGCCCCAAGCTCCCTGAAGACCCACGTTCTGCCTGACTAGGGGCACAGCGTGGGAGGAACCCCTCCCCCAGCACCCTGGACCCCCCAGGTCAGCTGGGACCCCAATATCAAGCAGAGCCACAGCGAGCGGATCAAGAGGCCACCCCTCCCTGCCCCACTGGGATGGGGTGTCCTGGGGCGGAGGTGGGTGCTGTGGGGGTCCCTCACCCTGGGGTGTCCCTGCCTTGCAGACCTCATCTCCTGCCTGGTTCGAGGCACCCACTACACCCAGGAGCACGTCAGGTGAGTGGCTGGGGAAGGTGAGCGGTCCCCACTTTGGTGTCACCCACCCTGGCATCACCACCAGTCCCCATCCCTCTCCTGGGGTGCCCCGGGGCTCTTGAGGTGCAACTGTGGTGGGATGGGGAGCAAAGGAGGGAGCACTGACCCAGCTCGCTGTGTGTTCCAGCGTGTACTGCCCCGCTGGCTGCAAGGACATCGACGGGGACATCTGGGGCAACCCCAGCCAGGGCTACCGGGACGTAAGTGCAGAGCCCAGCAGACCCCAGGGGATGGGTTTGGCAATGGGGGATGCCCATGAGGTGCCTGGTGCCCCTGGGGGTGCTGCTCTCACCCCTCCCCTGCTCCCGCAGACGTCGGTGCTGTGCAAGGCGGCCGTGCACGCCGGGGTGATCGCAGACGAGCTGGGCGGGCAGGTCACCCTGTCCCGTCAGAAGGGCATCACGCTCTACGAGTCGGCCTTCGCCAACGGACTCCACTCCAAAAGGTGGGCAAGGGGTGGCTGCACCCCACGCCCAGCTGTGGGACCCCCCCGTCTCCCACCCCCTGAAGACCCCCCAGGTTTGTTCACTTGGAGACCCCCTTGTCTGATGTTTCCTCCCTGCAGGGGATCCCTCTCTGAGAAGCGTCTCGTATTCCACAAAGGTATTTTTCCCATTTCCCCTGAAATTAAGCCACAATTTTGGCTGCCAAACCCAGTGCCACCCCCTACCCCGTGCCCGACTGGGGGGTCCCGGGCTCCCAACCTGCCCTCTCCCATTGCCAGCCTGTGGCGATGCGCTGGAGGTGGCCGCCTTCAATGCCTCGTCGTGGTGGCACGAGGTGGATGCGCTGGGCCAGGACCGGGCCCGGGCACCTGAACGGGCAGCGCAGGGCACCACC
>NW_010200506.1:0-269 GCF_000695765.1 Mesitornis unicolor | reverse complement strand
GTGGGGCGTGGCCCGGCCCCCCCGCCGCAACGTCACAGGTGAGTGACGGCCATCCCTGTCCCTCCATGGTGACGTGGGTGCCAGCTTCACCCCCAAAAACATCCCAGAGCAGTTGCAACCCCCTCCATAACTCCCAGGAAGCACTGGAGCTCCTTGTACCATGGTTTTACTGGTGCAAACTGGGATGCAGACAGCACCAACCCCCAGGCTGTCCCCTGTCCCCCTTTTGTCCCTGTCCCCCCCCTCCATCCACAGCCGTTTCTGGGCTG
>NW_010200505.1:0-2391 GCF_000695765.1 Mesitornis unicolor | reverse complement strand
CCGAGCGATTCTGTGATTCTGTGATTTCTGGGCCTTTCTGTCTACCTGGCTTCCTACAACCACATGGCAGGAATGACAGCTGGAAACATCTCTTGCTCTTCCTTAACCAGCAGTGCAGCATAAGCCTGTAGACCTATGATCCTGAAGAAAGTTTGGGAGGAGGTCAACACTCTCCTCCTCCTAACTATGTGATTTTCTCTTCTGGAACTTCAAGAGACAACACTGACAGACAAAAAAAAATAAAACTGTGCCAAAACAGCTCTGTGCACTTCCCTCCCTCTGCTGAAGTCCCACCAGCCCTGTGAAGCAGAAGACAGCCACATCTGCCCTGGGAAGATGCCCACAGCTTGTGGCCATGCACAGCTCCACAGCTGGTATTCACTGAGCCACCGGCTTGGGTGCACTTCCAGATGTGTGTTTGTGCAGGTCCCATAAGGTGACCAAGAGCCAGGAAGGAGATGTTGGGAGGATCTGAGCTACCCATGGCCAGAATTGCAGACTATGTGCCCTCCAACAAGTAAAAGAAATTCATCTAGGAAGAGCAAATGGGTTTTATCAGGTTGCAGGGCTGCTAGAAAGTGCAACCCAATTATTTCCCTTATGAGGACCTAGGCATGTGAGTCAGCAGCATCTTGAAGGAGAAGGCTGACGCCCAAGGTGATGGCAGTTCAACAGCTCTTAATTTTTGCATACTCCAGATTACTTTTGGATGTCCTACCTGAGATTATCTGTAAATTGTCCTTTACTCTTATTGATAACCAAAGGACTGGGAAGCCTGCTGTATGAGGGAAGGATGAGACAACCGGGTTTGTTCAGCCTTGAGAAGAGAAGGCCTAGGGGAGACCTCATCACCATGCTCCAGTATTTAAAAGATGACTACAAAGAAGATGGAGACTCCCTTCTTATGATGAGTCGCATGGAGAAGATGAAGGGTAATGGGTACACACAGTGAGCTCTTGCTCATGTCCACCCAGACTGATCACCCTACAGCACTCGTCACCTGGCAATTTTGACGTAGGAGGAACTATGAGTGATGGTTTACAGTGGAGATAAATTCCTTGCCTGTGGCTTGCACTTTCACTTTCCTCGCCCTGCATGGTGTCAGCTGCTGCAACCTGGCTGTAACAACCCAAACCCCTGTGTGATTCCTCAGCAGTGCATCATCCTTTCACAAGATGTGAAGCAGAAACCCTCCAGAACATCGTTTTCCTCCACAGCTGCTGCCGTGAGGAAGCTCCAAAGTGTGGGTGCAGCCCTCACTGTGATAGAGTGCTGCAGGACAAGCCCCTGAGTAGCTGGCAAGTGGCCATCAGTGGGGGCTCAGTGAGTGCCTGAGGGCTGGAAGTCCTTGTCTAGACGCGCTTATCCGGAGGGCAGAGAAAATGACAGCAGCAATGCAAGCGAAATGCTTCTCTGTGGTATGTAAGTCAGCACTGAAAAATTAGAAAGATGGCAAAGATCAGCCTACCTGTACCTTTTAAGGTATAGATATAGAGATACTGCCCCGTGAGTCAGATGTTCGACTGCTATCAGTAGATTATGGACTAAATACCTCTCAGGGAGCATTTTGGTGATGATATAACCCTGAGCAGCCCCAAATGTGCAGCATTTTTGAAATGCATTGCAGAAGACAGCATGGTGGCCTGAAGGTACCATCATGCTGGGTTTTAAAACAGAGCTGTTCTTAAGTTATCCCAGTTCAAAGTGCAGAGAAAGAAGCATGAAACATTTTGTAATGCTCGCAACATGCTCATCTCCCAGGTTCAATTCAGGTAAGTAAAAAAAGTGACTGCTCAGAAGCGCTCCACCCATGCTCTCCTAATGTCCTTCTGCTGAGGGGACCTAAAAAGGTAATGATCTGGTGGTGAAAAATAGATGCAACCGTCTCTTTTCCTATTTTCAGAGCCCAAACTTCTGCTGAGATATGGTGGCCAGTGCTATTGAGTTGATCAGACTATAGAGAATCACAGGAAGATTTGGGTAGGAAGGGACCTTACAGACCATCTTGTCCAACCCCCCTGCCATGGGCAGGGACACCTCTCACTAGACCAGGCCGCCCAAAGCCTCATCCAACCTGGACTTTAACACTTCCGGGGGAAAACATGGGACTATGCGGCTCTTAAAAAATTTGAGCTAAGCCAATCTGGTGCGGGGCAGCCCCTGTCCCAGGTCAGTGGTCTCTTTCCTGGGGGCACCAGTCCGCCCGCCCTGGGCTGCCGCGGCGGAGCCGCTCCCACTGCAGAGTTTGAGGGAACGGGAGGGGGATGTACCCCCACTGCAGTACCGCGCCTCGCCGCGCACCGGCAACCGCCCCCCGCGGCGGGGCCGCCCCGGCGGGGAGGGAAGACGGGGAGGGGAGTGGGCAGAGCGGCGGCGGGGCGGGGCGCGGGG
>NW_010200504.1:0-4026 GCF_000695765.1 Mesitornis unicolor | reverse complement strand
TCCAACTCCTCACATTCTGTGACTCTGTGAAGATGAGGCACAGGGGTTCAGGACACCAATCTCCTCTCCCTGGCTGCGGCAGTGAGTGGCTGCTGAGGATGTAAGCCCCAGAAGCCTACGGGATTAGCTGCACTCTTCCAGTGAAGTTAGCAGGGTTTTACTGCCTGCCTGCTCCGCTTGCCAAGCGGTGTGCAAAAAAAAAACCAACCCACCCCAACGCGAAGGTGCCTGCACTCCACTGCTGTGAAATTGCTCTGGCTGACCCCTAGCAAGGCAACCTGCCAGGAGCAGGAGAGGAAAAAGCTGATCCGGAGGAGCTGGTTTGCTTTTTGGAGCTGGCAGCTCCCTGTGCGTGCTTCACACCCGTGTGCTGACATGCTCTGGTCCTGTCCCGAGCGGCTACAGCTGTTCCCAGCCTGGCCTCCTAGGGTCTGTTGATCTCCAGGGCTGCTGGTGGAAGCTATTTGCAGAGAGGGATCAGAGGCATGGCCAAAAAAGCCTGGTTGTTGAGGGGTAATGTGGGCTGGCTGAGGAGTGGGTCAGCGCTTGCTCCCAAGTCATTGCAGAGCATCTGCGTTTTGTATGGGGGTGCTGAGTGCTGCCCCTGAGGGCACTGGGGGGGCTTGGTGTGGCTGAGTTGTCGTCGCTGGGCGATGGGGACCGACCTCAGATGTACAAACATGGGGGTCTGCCACCCATCTCCATCCGATGTTGTTGCTCGGTGTAACAGGGATGGGGGATTTACCTGGCTCCCAATGACACCTCCTCAAACAGAGGTGGGATCAGAGAACGGCCACTGCTGTTCTCATCAGTGCTTATTTTTGCTTCTCATGCACTTCCTCAGCATGACCTCTGTTATTTTCCATGACTGTGGCCAATACTGTGGGTCTGTGGTGCTGCCCAGCCTGGGGTGGTCCATGGTGGGGCGGCCTACAACCACGGTGATGGGCTGGGCAGCACTCGGGGGCTGCAAGCTGGTTCTTAAGAGCTTGCAGGAGTAAGGTTTACATTGCCCAGAGGAGTTCAAATTGGAGCTGCTTTTCTTCAGAGAGCATTGCTGTTTGTGGCATGGCGTGGATGATGATAAGCAGGCACCAGCAACCCTTGCAGCAGACAGAACATGGCCTGTGTGGGCAGAGCAGGGTGGCATCGCATGGGGACGACACCAGGAGCCACATCTGAGGGCTTGTGGAGGCCAAAAATCACCTATATCATACAGAAGCATTTATCATCCTGGGGAGAGCTGATAAGGGCTGGTGTCCGCGACAGCATCCCAAGGATGGGGCTTTGACCCCCTTATAGCCATGCACAGGTTTATGTGCATCTGTCCCCCGTGGCCATGGTCCCCTGGGTGGTGACATGGACGCACCGAGCTGCTCCGGCTCCCCAGAAATAGCATTGGTCTGCCTTGATTTATGTCGGGTTCAGATGCTGTTAAAAATAATCCTCCTGCTTGCTAAAATTACGATGTTATAGCCAGCACTAGGACGGAGTCTGTAAAAAGAGGAGTAAAAGGGTGGGGAAGAGTGGTGGGTTTTGGTCGGAAAGCTGATTTGTGGCTTGTTGAGACACCATCTAGGAGTAGGGATAGCGTTGGCGTGGGTGGATTTACCCCAGCAGCTCCATTCCCAGTCTGTCCCTGCAAATAATTCACGTTTTCCCTCTGAATCTGGACGTGCAAGAGTTAAAACGTTGCGTTTAATTCATAACCTCTTTAATTTAGCCAGCAAGGAGTTTCAGCTGGTGGTGGGGAAGCCTCCTCCTGCCCCACAGCTCGGCTGTTCTGCAGCCCTTGGGTTTATTTCTAAAATACCACGAGCTGCTCTTGCTGTTTTATTAGGAAAAAAAAAACCCCAACAACCTAGAGCCTGTAAAATACAATTCCCTAGGATAGCAGGCTAATCCTCTTATTTCTACACATTTCTGGATGATTAAATGGCTGGATTATTTAAGTAGTGATTTGTTACTAGATTGCATCATCAAGGAGATCCGAGGCATAAATATTAGCTGTGGGCTTTGGGCTCGTTCCTGTTGAAAGGGGTGGAAGGTGTTGGGCAGACAAAAGCCAGAGGAATTAAATTAAAGGAGTTTGTGGAGCAGCGGGTCGAGGCGAAGCCCCTCAATCCGTGTTGGCTTCAACCTTTCCAGCACACACGTACGGTGCCGTCAGCCCCGTGGGGTAAATCCGCTCTCCTCCTGCGTGTCCAAGGGGGTGGAAAGGTTTTTTGGGGCTGTTTGGGAGCTTCTGGGGCATGGATCAGCCTTTGTCCTGCACTGCTCCCAGCCCTGGTGGTTGTTTGAGCCTGGCAAGGGGGCTTGGGGTCCCAAAGGGGTCTGTGCCAGCACTGGTGCCGTGGTCCCCCTGCCCCATCCCAGTGGTGCCATGATCCTCCTGCCCCATCCCACTGGTGCTGTTGGACCCCATCCTCTCCCACTGGTGCTGTGGGTCCCCTGCCCTGTCCCACTGGTGCCATAGGACCCCCATCCTCTCCTACCAGTGCTGTGGATCTCCCATCTTCTCCCACCAGTGCCATAGATCCCCCTGCCCCATCCCACCAGTGCCATGGGTCCCCTGCCTTGTCCCAGTGGTGCTGTGGGTCCCTCATTTCTTCCAGTGGTGCTGTGGGTCCTCTGCACCATCCCAGTGGTGCTGTGGGTCCCCCATCCTCTCTTACCAGTGCCATAGGTCCCAAGCTGTCACCAGTCTGGTGACTGATGGTTCTTGGCTGTGTTGTCACCAGCTCTGCCCCCACCACATCCCCTCTGCCTGTCCCAAAACACCTCTGGGACCCCTGTGCTTTACAGGGCAGCTAGAAAAATACCGGGATCAGCTGCAGATGCTCTGGAGAACGGTGGCTGCATGGAGGGAAACCAACCTGAGGAAGAGCTGCCGTGCTGTGCTTCATCACTCGCTGGTGATCCTGGTCCTGATGGAGTCCCCAGGACGTAGCTGTGGGAGGGATCCTTCTGGTGCAGCTGGAAATGTGCAGATATTGCAGGTAAACGTTGGCATCTGATGCTCCAAGCAATCGGACAAGCCCAAGCTGTGAGGGTAGAGGATGCTCTTCTCATCTCTTCCTCCATAGGATTAAACCCCATCACAGCGAGCACAAAGCCAGGAGCGAAGGGAGGTGGCTCCGCACCCCCCAGTTCATTGGGGTTTGCCCCAGTTTGACTGGTGAGATGTTGGAGGGGGGAGTTGTGGACCTGCAAAGATGCCCCAACCTGACCTCCTGCAAACCTCGGGGTGCAACGCTTGGATGGCAGCACCCATGGAGCCTGGTGCTCCTTGGGGTGAAACGAGGAGGGAGAAGGAAAGAGGAAATACCCAAATTATTCCTGTCTGGCCATGCAAGTGGGTGCTGAGCAGTGTTGCAATGGGTGCTGTGCGCTTTGGTAGCGGTATTGGAGCAGAGCAAGGGGATAGGAAGTGAATTTGTTCACTAGATAACGTGTTTTCATCTCTAGATGGAGAGAAGAAGGTGAGCGCATGTGGTGTTGGCTCCGAATTAGGGGGCAGCAGGTCTGGGGCTTGTTTTCTACGTGTGCAATGCTGAAATGGATTATTTTGGGTAATTTTGAGGGCCAGTGAGCAGCTGGGGGTGCAGGAGCATGGGCGGCAGGGTGGGCTTTGGGCAAGGGTTTGGGTTTCCAGCATTTAGGAGCTGTGCCATGGGAAGGAACCCATGCAAAAAAACCCCCTCAAATTTGCAATAATAACAGTATTTGAAACATACTACTGATATTAAAATCAGCATGAGCAGGAAGGGCGGCTTGCTGGGGACTCGGGAGCAGAGCTGGAAAGCGCAATTCCTCGCCGGCTTGAAGAAATTCAGTTGAAAAATAAGACAAAATAAATATTTACTGCAGCCGGGGCCGTTCGTGTGCGTTATTGCGGTGGGAATCGGTAGCGCTGGCCCGCTAGCGCTTTCCTCCGCGCTGGTAACGAGCCCTCCGGATCCAACCCCCCATGCAAATGAGATTCCCAATAAGAAGTAATTAACTTCTTCAAATTGACATTAGCGT
>NW_010200503.1:0-6120 GCF_000695765.1 Mesitornis unicolor | reverse complement strand
CAGCCACTCCTCCCAGCTCAGGCAGACTGACTTTTTGATCTGTGTGGGTTTCTGCAGGACTGGCAGGAACATGGAGCAAAGGTGAGTACTTTTTGGTACAAGTCAGAAAGCCTGCACTAGAGGAAAGGCAGATCTTCCCAAATAAGAGATTGTTAGGATTCACTTGACATTCATAAATTTTCCTAGAACAACTCCAGGAAGCACTTGCAGTATGAAATATTGTTGCCTAAGTAAGTCCAGCAAGTCAGAAGCAACTGAAAACAAAGTTGAAAACTGAAAGAGGCTAGTAACCTTTATTTACAGTTAGCAATTCATCAATTTACTGAAGCTTGTGAAAAACAGCAAGTGTTCTTCATTTGGCATATGCAATCATATTAAGCTATAAAATGTCAGTCAGGAGTTTAGAGCAAAAAATATGTGTTGATCCAAGAAGTTTATGGACTACTGCTTTCAGTGAATAACTTGTTTGTGAGGGAAGTAAATGCTGAAAATCAAGAAGTGTGCATTCAGCTCCAAGGCAGAAAAGAACAACTTGGCAAGGAAAGCTTTTAAATTAATTGAGTATAGCTAAGAAGCCAGAGAGAGGGGAAAGGAACAATATGACCATAATAGTTCTGGTTTACTTCACAGCACTTGTACCACCTGGTGATGTGATTTTACAAAGCCAGTTCACATCCCAGAGGCACACACTGTAATTTTACTTTAGCTCCAATAATAGTCTTCCTGATTTTTGATCAAGGGCTCTTACTCCAAATTTCTTCAGCAAGGTATTTCTCAAGCATTCAGAAAGCTATTGTGAGATTAAAACAGAGGTTTAATGGCTGCAGCCATATCACCTCAAGCTGTGGACCTCTCAGGGCTTGACACTAAGAGATTTACAAAGGGTCAGGACTTAAACCAATGTCTTAAAAAACCTCATGTGCTACAGAGAAGTATGCTAGTTGGTTATTCTGCACACTGGAACACAAAGTCAAATTTGAAACCATCTTCCTAGTATAAAATTTAGATTCCCAATATTTTTAATTAAATGTCTTCCATCTCTTTCCAGAAAAGTAACTCTTTTACCTATCACAACATAGTCAGATTCCAGGTCCTTTCAATCTAAATTTCTCCTTTAGGCATTTGTAAGCACTGGCCTTAGTTCTCTGTCCCAAAATACTCAAGTTTATTTTTTGTTTCAATAATTATTGCATATGAAGGGGTTTTTTTTGGTTTTTTCTTTTGGTTGGTTGGTTTTGGGTTTTGTTTTTGTTTTTGCTTGCAGGCTGAAGTTTAAACTAAAGAAGTTTAAACAACAGTGTTTTTGAAAGTTATACACTTTTTGAGATCTATGTGTTTGGATGTTTCAGTCACATCCTGAGCATATATGCAGACAGATCTCAGACACTTCTCCTGTTACTGTGCCTAGTTCTGTGCTCCTCGGTACAAGAGAGATGTGGCTAGCAGGTCAAGAGAGGTGCTTCTGCCCGTCTACTCTGCTTTTGTGAGACCCCACCTGGAGTACTGTGTCCAGTTCTGGGGCCCTCAACATAAAATGGACATCAAGCTGCTGGAGTGGGTCCAGAGGAGGGCCACAAAGGTGAACAGAGGGCTGGAGCACCTTCTCTATTAAGGCAGGCTGAGAGAGTTGAGGCTGTTCAGTCTGGAGAAGGCAAGGTTCAGAGGAGTCTTATCAATGCATATAAATACCTGAAGGGAGGCTCCAAAGAGGACAGAGTGGTGCCCAGAGACAGGCCCAGAGGCAATGAGCACAAACTGAAACATAGATTTCTCTGAAAATCAGGAAACACTTCTATACTGCGAGGGTGACTGAGCACTGGCACAGGTTGCCCAGGGAAGTGGTGGAGTCTTCTGTCTTGAACATATTCAAAAGCTGTCTGGACAAGATCCTGGGCAACTGGCTTTAGGTGGCTCTTTCTGAGTGGGATGGGATTGGACCAGAAGACCACCAGAGGTCCCTTCCAACCTTAACCCTTCTATGACTCTGAGACTTCCATCTTTTCAAAGAGGGAACAGAAAGCATGACAAATAATGGCACAGGCTGGATGTGAAAAGGAAGTAAAGAGAATCTAAATGCAATGTGGAGGTTCAGTATGTGCAAACAGAAAAGAAAATAATTTAAAAAATGCTGTCAGCATTCACGTAAATAATTCTACAGCTTTATAATAACAGATTAATTTAGGTAGTAAATCTGAAAATACTGTGGTAGGACAACAGCACAGAAATTCCGGCTCAGTAAGGAGAAGAGAAGAACTGATTTTAGAGGCAAATGGTGGGACCTGACTTGGCTCAGGTCAGACCATCAGTGTGCAAGAGCAAGCAAGGAGGTGCTTATCCAGCAACTTTTGTCTGTGACCGTCATGAAATCCATAAAACCTTTGAAAATGTGACTCTATACTTGTACTGACCTCTGCAAATTCTGGGTTCCATTATACATTCAGACGATTGGGGCGTAGAAACAAAAAAAGAAAATGCAGCAACTCCTGTAGTGTCAGAGTTGTCCTGAATCATCTCTCATTTTATCAGTACTTCACCAAACCAGTTTCAAAGTATTAATGTAGCCTTCCGATTACTGACTTCACTGAGTGTTTCCTCTTGCAGATCCAGCTGACAATCCAAGTGAGTCCTAGCTAAGAATCTAAGCAAGCGATAAATCCTCTACTGTGTGCTGCAGTTTTCTCTAGAGACAGCATGATTGATGCTCTTTGCTTTTCCTTTGATTGTTTCAGCATCAGCATTTTACTCCAGCTTTTTTTCTGGGGAAAACATGTGAGATTTGTTCGGACTTTAGTATCCAAAAGATATAGAACAGAGCTAATATTTACATGATGCAGAATTAAAGTAATCAAAGATTGTTTCCATTGAATTTATGCCACTAGGCCTGCTCTCCTCTGTAGCAACTATGCTACTCTTTGCCTTAGCACTTTATCAGAAGACAAAGCATTTCAGGCCAGGCATGGGAACAGTGGCCCAGGAAGCATCTCAGTCTTATTCTGTGGTGTTTACGTCACATACACCTCAGTGCAAAATGAAGTTCCAGCTTCCACTGGGGCTGAATATCTCATGGAGTCATTGCATCTCTTTCCCCCTTTTCAGCTTTCATAAGTGTTGAGGGGTTCCACTCAGATTCATTTGCTCCCTGTTTTTTTATAATCACTCTACCCATTTTCAGAGATACTGATACCCATCCCAGCACACCTTTCCCCACCTAAAACTAGCAAAGCAGGAGCCCTACTCACCTCTTCACTGCATGTGATATGCATGCTCCAGTGCCTGGATGCCTCAGTGAATGCAGGTGAGAGGTCCTCCATGCTATGGGTGGGATGAAGGTAGAAAGAACAGACCATGGACAGCAGTGCTGAGGGAAAATGTACACCTTTCAAAATCAGGGTGAAATGGTGTTCAGGACCTATAATTTGTGGTGCCAGTAAAGAAAGTGCTCTACTGCTTTCCCACCATAGCAATATTGACTGCTAAGTCTGAAGTGAGGGGGTTAAGTCCAACATGCCTTCTACTGCTGCTCACAGTCCAAACAACTGAGACTTAATTAAACTGCAGGACAAAGCTTTCCCTCTGCCTGGCTGTCTTGCAGTTCTGCCTGCTCAATGAAGCAGGAAAAATGATGTTAAAACTGAATAAAAATAATGCATTTTCCAAATGACAATGGCTTTTGATAAGATACTCAGCTGGTAATGAGAAATGCAGAGCAGACAAGGGAGCTGACTGAAAGGTTTGATAAGCAAATGAATAAAACCTTTAAAGGGAGAGCAAGCAGAAAGCACAGGAATTTGTAGACAGGCAGAACTGGCAGTTTGGAAGGGCTGGTGACTGAACTGCAGCACATTTTATTTCCTATATTGCCTGGCTTGTTTTATTAAAATTCTTATGCAAGATTTATAAGGCTTATGAAAACTTTAACAGCTTCCCTTCCTTGGCTCTGACCCATTGTTGGAGGCTGTCTGTCTGCAGCCACTACGTCCCTGTCAATTAATTCTGCATAATGTTCGATTTTCTCTAATGGAGTAACGTATAATTTGTTTTGCACTGATATTACTCATTCCAAATCAGGTAAGCTACTGACTGCTAAAAACACTAATCCTTCACTCTCCTGATTAAAAACGCAGAAGTCTGCAGCCATCTATGAAGGACTGTGAACCCAGTCAATAAGACTCAAACTGTGGGGTTTTTTACAGGTGAAAGATCGTTTGTTATATGAAAATCATGAAGATGATAGGCACAGGCCATTCTGACAAGAAGTTGTTGCTGCTTCTCCCAAAGTGTAGCAATTCCGTCTCTTCTTCTGTAAAGTATCCCTACCTGATGTGCAGTATAGACAAGATTCAATCTGGGAAGGCTGAAGTATAGCTCACAGCATATCAGTCAGATAAATTATACTGCTTAATTCCTTTGGAAAAGAGTGCAACAACTTACTGGTGCTTCTATCAAAATAATCCAAAAATTCTCTGCTTTTAACGCCAAAATATTTTAACAAATACAAAACTATCCTTTCACTAAAAGACTAAATACATTACATCAATTGAATGTTCAAAAATACTCATCAGTATCTTCCATTCCAGTTAAGACTGAGGAGGCATAATTTTGCTAAAGGTGCAATCAAAAAGTTTAGAGCTCCTGTAGACCATGCATGCTTAGAGAACAGTTACATCAGTGCTAAGTACCTTCGGAAGTCTTTACAAAATCATAAAGAAATATGGCATTTTGAGTGCAATGATCAAAGAAAAGTCATAGTAAAACTGTCAGAAATATTATAATGTATCAGTAAATTTGGAAAGTGTATTTATTTTTAGGTGTGGCAAGTGTTATGTGGTATGATGCCTCACACAGGCATCTCTAGTTTTTGCTACCTATGAACAAAGAAATGCCACTAAGATGTTTCTACCTGTGCTCACCTTGTTGTTTTTGTATTATTGTATGGCACTTAGAGCAAGCTAGACCAACTACAATGGCTGCTCATTTTTTGGTTGCATCTGAATATGCAACCTTGAGACACTCATTTCATCACTATGAGAGGATTATCAGCATCAGTTCTGCAAGTGCAACTGCCCATTAACTCAATTTGTGAAACAGGTTAGGTTAGAAACCAGCTAAAACCAGCTAAAACCAAACTACTTCTTTATAAACTGGCCTAGTTATTTTCAAGAGGAAATTGCATTTGGGAGGACTATAGTACTAATACTCACTGAAAGCAGAGAGAGAGGTAAGGGTAGGAGACAACCACTTAACCTGGAACAACGGCAGAAGCCCTTCTGTGACTGTGTCTGTCTGGGCACTTAGGAGAGATGTTATGCTAAGATTTAATGGCAATAGTTAGATAGTAGTGAATGGTGGTGCTGGTTCCTTTTCACATTTCAGCTAGAATTGATATTTTGTTTACTAAGGTGTTGGTTTTTTCATTCCCATTATCCCCCTGGGGGAAAATCAACCAAACCAAACCAAACCAAACCAAACCAAACCACAAAAAATCCACAAAAAGCCCCCTCAGACAAACAAAACCACCAATAAAATATTAATTACTGAGGTTACTATGTATCTGCATGGGTATGTTTCTTCTGAGATCCAGCTGGTATCCACAGAATTACACAAATAACATCTGACAGCAGACCAGTCAGGGTTTCCTTTGGTTTAACCTCTAATACCTCAGCAGTGTTCTGAAGATATTCAGCAAAAATACATAAAGCCTCTGCTTGCATTAAGGGAGTTGGTTTAATAAATTATTTAAATATATAAACAAAAATATGCAACCCAGCAGAATGGCATCTGCCACTTTGGAACATTACCATATCCTTTAAATTTTTTGGTTAATAACAAGAGAATTTTACAGCAAAACTTCAAATATTATTTTGCTGTTATTAGCATTAGATTTTTCTAATAACTCTTACTATGAATATAACAGATTATGTTTTTTATGTGACAGTAGATAAGTTTGACTGGATCGACTTCCTCAAAGCAGAATATCACAGTATTAAACGCAGGGTATTGAAACAAGGAGATCTGCACAAGACAAGTCTTCTCTCTTTTCATTATATTAAGAAACATTTTTAAAACTATTTTTATATTAACAGCTTTATTTTTAAAAGTATATTTATTTTATTAAATATA
>NW_010200502.1:0-217 GCF_000695765.1 Mesitornis unicolor | reverse complement strand
AGGGGTCCCGGGGGACTCCATGGCTGGTGACCACCCAATGGGCTCGCACTGAGCTCTGGGAGAGCCCTTACACGGCACCCGGCTGCTCCAGTCCTTACTGGGATAGCCCTTATGCAGCACTGGGTGCCCTGGTACTTACTGGGAGGGACTTTACCCTGCTCTGGTCCTTACTGGGTGCCCTTGTCCTTACCAAGGAGCCCTTACACTGCACCAGGCT
>NW_010200501.1:0-20627 GCF_000695765.1 Mesitornis unicolor | reverse complement strand
AAGATTTGCTGTAAAGCTAAAATATTAAGAGCTTGAAAATATTTCAATGACAGAATGTACTTTTTTTGGCTTTTCCATTAAGATATTAGTATATGTTTTTCCTGCAGAAGGATATTTGCTTCAAAACAAATTCTTTTAAAAGTACCTAACCTTTCTTAATATTAACAAACTGCATAATGCATGTTGATATTCTGGGAATATGAGATCAAATCACATATGTTATGGATATTAAATTATTTGTAGGGGGAGTTTTTCTTTTTAAAGAAAAGTGTTTTGGTCTCCCTCAGATTTTAGAACAGCTTTATAAGTGCCAAATAGGTGTTGCTATCCACTCTAATTTCACATTTCAGGAGAGTGACAGATTTATTGAAAGAACAACAGTGTAGAAGAAGCTGAATTTCAAAACAGCAAATGAGAACATGAAAATACTACATGTGAAAAGTTCAAATTCTGGTATTAGTTAAACTGCGTCTTCCCACAGGAACCGTAGGCTGTAAGCAAGCACAGCTCCCACTAAGGCCTCCACTGTGACAATGAGAGGCTTGATGAGAACGAATTTTGGCTTTTGTTTCAGAAACTCTGGAAAGCGAATGGCTTTGTCTCAGTGACTGGGTAGTCTCTTTCGAAAGTAAAATAAAATGCCTAAAAATCGTGCTTTCTGCAGCATTTCGTAGGAGACCGACACTTGTAATCGAGGAAGTTCACAGATAGTTTTTTTTGAAAGCATATTAGAAGCAAGTGAATAGAGGAATGTAAATATTATTGTTGTTGTTAATATTTTTATTATTGTCTGCATTGGGAGGAGGCCTGTATGTTTAGTTTCTTTCATAACTGTGGATTGAATACATGGAAATGTTCTGATATAGTTATTAATAACTGTCTTAGTGAATTTAAGCTTGTAAATGTTATACAATTTGAGCAGAGACTATTCTTTGTAACTTGCCTGCAATAATCTTCCTCCCACTTAGCAAAATTAAATGCGGTATTAAGTCCATGTTGCCACAGATTAATAGAATCCAATTATTTGAATTTTTTCTGCTTACTGTAGCTCTATATTTATTTTATAAAGGACATGGTGATTTTGCAGTGTTTGAAACCTATTTTACATACATTCCTTGAAGTGATAAGGCAGGCATATGCCACCAACAGCTTTTGCTGCACCTATCTGCTAGTTTAGTGTATATAGACCTAGCAACAGAGCTTAAAGGTCATTTTCTTCTGAAGAGATAAGGAATTAAAAGTGGATGTCTTCACTTTTATTGTGTTGTTCAGCATCCTATGTCTGTTATATGTAGTAGATAGCTGAGGAGTGGTGTTACCTTTTGGCAAGATAACTTGCCACCTTCAGGTGTAATATTGTCCATAAATCTCACTGCTTGCATGCAGGCAAGTAACTCCATGGGATGCTCCAGTGCAAAGGTCCACCAGAGATGCCCATGTTTTAAAAACTTCCAGCAGCATTTAAAAAATAATAGATGAATTTGTCTTCTTGGTATCTGAGAAAAGAACAATTATTTGCTGGATTTTTTTTCCTCCAAACTTTTTTTTGCTGGATTTTTTTTTCTCCAAACTTTTTTTTGCTTTGGTTGGACTGTCTTCAACAGAAGGAGTTAATTAGTAAAGATTGTCAGTGGGAAAGTTTTAAGATATTAGTGCTATTTGGATTAATGTTTCTCTAAGACCCTCTCAGAAAAGAGTACTTAGATGGCTCTTGCATGAAGACAGCTTTGGTGTAACTAGCTCTTGCTAATTTCCCAGGTAACCCCTGTCCCCCCTCCATTGTTTGATCACTGTCATGAGACAATAGTTTGTGGGCACATTCAAGAAATATGTTGGTTCAGATAATTTTGAGATGCATTTAAGGGGTAACTGCAAAATGAGTTGCTGAAGTTGTGCTTAAGGCAAGCTGCACTGAAGTGGTTGCCTCTGGCTCTTCATGCAGAACCGTAAAGTGAATTTACAGTGTTTTCTGGCCTAAGGCAGTAAATAAATAGAAAAGTATCACTCTTGTGATCTCTCCAGGGACTGAACTTTGCTATTTGATAAATGTTTTGTGTTCACCTGTTTGCTTAGTAATGAGCACATTTCAAGGATAAAGAGAAGAGCAGAAAATCTCATGCTGTATTTATTATTTTGCCAAAATTTAATAATTTCATTCTAACTCTTGAAAAGGTATGTTTTTGCTGTAGTGTTATGAAATGGGCTGTTTGTAATGATGCAAAAGTGGCGAATGTACCCAGCTGAGAAGTGAGTAACAGGTAGGAATATGCCTTTCTCTTGAAGGGTTAGTTAAGCCCACTCAGACGTAGCTTGGAGAGTATTGATGCCACTGAATAGTTTAATATTAAAAACCTTTGACTACCTTGATCCATGTCAAGTAACTTAGGTCAGGAACTGGAGACTGATCTGCTGCTTTCTGATCTTGAGTGTCTGTCACACTTGAGGCCAAAAGGCAACAAAAGACACTGCCTGAGTATCTTAAACCAAACAGTAATTGAAAGAACATTGGGAATGTTGGTAATAAGACAACATTTTCATGAGACAAAGTATTACTGAAGAAAAACCATGGGGTGAAGTCCCTAACCTTAACTTCTGCAAGGTTTTGTAAGATCTTGAAATATTACAGTATTCTTTAACAGAAGTGCATACTCCTTAGTTGAGTTACTGGAAAAATAATTAGATCCCCGGCAAATGACATTTGGTGAAGGCTTATTTGTGGAGTTGCTGGAAAATCCTTTTAACTAACAGGTGAAATGTCAGTGAGTAAAAGACTGGAAACAGGTTAGAACTAAATTAGAAATGCATCTCAAAGTATAAAGACCAAAAATGTCACACAAACATTTACCATTTAAGAATAATGTGTTCCACCTTTGCAACCTTAAACATCACATGAAGGCTGTGCAACATGACCAGAAGTGTAGCTCATACCAAAAATATGTATACTCAAATTACACTTAAAGGACCCTAATGGTTTAAAAAGAATGTTATTCTTCCACCAGTCTCATAGTCAATGCTACTGTTTTCTTCATTTTGTTTCCTTTGTAGACAAAGTTGCATCGATTTGGCTTGATCTGTTTAGTACCTCAAATGTAAGAGGAAGTTTGTAGAAAACAAAATATTTCTGAGCGCAAAAATAGCAAGTCAGCCTCTAATCTACTGAATAATTATGCTGCATTTATCTCAATTTGACTTTATTTAACTTCTAAAATAGGGGTTTTTTCTTCTCCATCATCATCTAAGCAGACCGATAAGGCACATACTCAGTTTTCTGGTTGCATACTACCCATATTAATTTCTTACTGTGTACCTGAATAGAAGATCCAGGCAGAGTTGCTTCTATTTCTGCAGTAATATGGCAATATTATAACAGTCTTTATTTATTCATATATTATGTGCTACAATGTCAACATTAGTAGTATAGCAACATTTTTTTTTATCCACTCGCTGAGGATTTTCCATCCTAAGAATCTGCATGTACAATAAAAGCTGTCACAGTTGCCCAGTTTGGCCAAGTATGATTCCAGTCTTGTTTTGCCACATGCAATATGTCTGTATTACTGAACAGTTTGTGTGAAGAGGGAAGGGACGAGGCACATTTTGTTGCACCCTATTATGGTTCTTGACATTTTGGTCCATATTGCATCTTGAGCAACACTGATGTCCAACCCAGTTGGTATTGCATTGACTTCCACATACAGTGGAGCAGATTCACACCAAAAAGAACCCATTCAGTGCAGTAAATCATTGTCACAGACCTCATGCAGCTGGTGCAGATAGCAAGGTCTGAAAATACCAATCCACCACTTTTGGCCATTCTTAGTGACAGATTTTTGCTGCCAGCAGCAGCACACTCCCCTAGATCCACTGCTTCAATGCGGGTCTGGTGCCACGGCTGCTGCAGAGTCTGAGGCAACACACACCCATTTTTCGGTGTGAATGTTCTAAGCATTCTCACTTCGTGCTTCCTAAAGTGGTGACTGGCCAAATTTAGGCACTCCTTCATCAATCTGCTGGCAGCGGAGGGAGTGGATAGATTTTGTCTGGATTGAAAACAGTGCCGATGTTTGTTTCTTGCCTGATTGTTGATCACTCACAGCAACTGAGAAAGTGTCATCTGCCTGTCCATATACTTGAAGAAAAACAAGATTCCACATAGTACCTCTTTTCAGTGTTTTCTGTCATTACCAATGCTGAAGGCTGATTGAGGGACAGGGTTTTTTTTAACACTGTGCCTCTGCACTAGATGTCTAGGAACATATGCTTACAATCTAGCTTCCAATGTGGTTTTTTTTGATTTACCAATCCCATAACGTTTTCTGTTTGAGGTACAAAATCAGTATATATAGAAGCAGAGGCTTCCCCAACTCAATCCAGCCATTTCAATATCTTTCTTGTGTTTTCCATGAGCTCAGAACTAACTGCGTTTTATTAGGAATTGTTTATAAACTGCCAATTCTAAACTGATCTGTGTTGTCATAAGTGATTTTACTTCCACATTTTTACAGTGGAAGCATTTTACTGTGGCAGTTCTAATCAGTTCCACTACCTCTTTTGAAAAAATGGATTGTGTTTTAAGAGTTAAGAGCTGTAAACACTGAAAAGAATCTAGGATTATGTTACCTCCTTTCTTCTTATGGCAAACTCTGTAAATATCTACATACTTGCAGTAGTGGAATGTAGGGTAGAGTGCTGCTCATGCAACTTTAGGTGCTCCCCATGAGCTAGATCCCATTGCACACAGTGAAGTCCTAGCCTGTACAGTCAGTGCAGTGTAGATAACCAGTCACCCCATTAAATGAGGTGTTTGCAGTTAAACTGCACAGACCACACTGACTGTAGTGACTAAATCTCGGTTGATTGTCCTGTGAACTGAGATGCCTGACTCAAGTGCAGTCACCTGCATCCCACACACCTCAGGTAATAGGTTCTGCTGCTATCACAGGGAACCTCTATTGGTTTTTCACCTGTCCAACTGTGAGATTTGAGTGTTCATGACTGTAGACAAAGTCCTGAAATTTCTCACGCTGGATCCTAAAACATACGACGTTATTGCAGTTTTCTGTTTGATGTTTTAGTTATATGCTGGATCCTCACATGTTGGAAGTTTAGGATGATTGTGGGTGGCTGCTGGTTCTTTTGCTTTCATCTTATCGTTCATTTCCTCTCCCTGACACGGGTTGTTTCTCCTGTTTCAGCAAATGCCACAGATTTTATGTTCCTCTCTGGAAGCATGGAGATCATTTTCAGCGACTTTGACAGAGTCTCTGATGTCCTCCAGAATGAAATCAGGAATATATTTTTAACCCCATGCATTCATGTTTGCTCAGGCATGACAAGAAGATTGCAGCCTTCTTTTGCATTAGTCATATTGTCTTCCATTTGGCACTCACAGAGCAATTTTAGAGAAATACTAAAATAGGTTCTTCCTAATAAATCTGTTGGGAGAATTTAAATTTTATGGGCCACCTGCAAAGCTCTCTCAAGAGAAAGGTGGAAGAAAAACTGACAGAGTGGAGGGATCCAACATTGGTATCTGTGCAATATCGTCACTGGTCATGCAGATATTTGTGTGGGAAGAACAGTACTAAATGGCACTGAGGTGATAATACTGCTGTTGCATTTCATATCTGAAGTATTTTTACCTGTTTGTAGGGCTTGACCAGGGCCATCAGGAAAATGAGGGCTCCTGGGATATTACTCAGCCTCGTATGTGTAATTTGCTGGGTATGTTGGTTGTTTTTGTGACACTGAGATCTTTTGATTGTAGCTTTCTTGCAGGCTTCCTGAGTGGCCCAGCAGTCCCTCTCTTCCGTGTTGTGATGTACTCTGCAGTTTCAGGAGATCTGTTTCTTTCATGGGACTCCTTTCTCATAAAGTATTCAAAAGAAGAATTGTGATTAATATCTTGATAAGGGTCATTTTCTATAGGATTATTCTGTTTTATCCCCCGCCTTCTCTGAGCATTTGAAGTACGTGAGGCATGAGTTGGCAGGAAGAGGAATATGATTTCATGGTAAAATCAGAATGCCACCTTTGGGGATGAGATTCTGTCTTTTTGCCTATGAAAAAATGCACAAACCACATCCACAAGGTGTTTTACAGTAATTAATCGTTGCTTCTTTTGGGCAGCCAGCTTGGCACAAGAGCTAGGCACGCAAAGGTAGAACTGGTCTCTATGAAAGTAGTGGTTAAAATAATTAAAAATGCCATTTAAATAAAAAAGAATGATGTTCTTTTCCGATCTGTCATCCAAACTGAGTTACATCTGAAATGCTGGGTTTTGTGCTGACCATATTTGCAGTAATTCCTTCTTACCTCACAGGCTGTTGTGAAAATAAATGCTTTAATTCTAAGAAAGCATCTGAACGACTTCATGAGCAGTGTCATAGAACATCATGTAAGAAGTTTCTGAACTCTGCTGGTTAGTGTGCAAACAGGGAGATGTGCATTCAAGAATCAAGATAAAGCAAAATATGAAATCTTGTCTGACTTACGTGTGACAACTGAACTAGGATCACCTGGAAGAAGAATCATGTAGTAAAGTACTGCAATCATTATGCTTTCACACACGAGACTAAATAAACAATGTGCAAGGCAGCCCCACATGGGCGCTTCTCCTAAGGTCTGTGCACCTGGCTTTGTAATCCAAAGCAATACCAAAAACAAACAACAAAACCCTCCCCAGAAAACCCCAAATAAAAAACAACCTGAAATTGAGGCATCTAAAAAAATGAAGCTCTTTGACCTACATGATCACGTTATGGAAACAACCAGCTAGAGACAATTAATTTTGCTGGAGATTTGTCATCGTAATGGGTGTAAGCTTGCAGGCCCTAAATTCAGGTTTTTCTCTTATTTTTGCTGCCTACTGCAGATGGAAGTTTCATAAGTGCATCACTTGGTGGCCTGAGGGAAAGCCTAGCTAGCTGTTGTCCAGTATTACATGGTCCGAAATGTGCAGTGAACTGAGCTCTGTCATCAGCAGTATGAAAATTGCTGCAGACCTATGGAGAAGTCATGTCTGCAGCGCACGTACCGATATTAAAGTGGTTTGGGAGATAGATGCTCTTCCCTGAGTGCTGCACTGCGTTCTGGTAGCTTAGCAGCAGATAACCTGGCTGCATGCCAGCAAGTGAACGAAGTAAAGGCAGCCACTCAGATGTACTTGACAATTTAGAGCAATGCCAAGTGGTTTCATCTGAAATAAATAGCTTTTTTCCTTCATAGAAGGGCAAAAATAAAGAAAAATAAAAAAAACCCAAGTATCTTCCAAGCTCTGATTTTAAGTAGGTTTTCTTAAAGTTCACTTACTTTCTGAAAATAACACTTTGATTATTTTTTTTGTTTTATTTTTACTTTTTTGAAGACATCTGAGTGTGCATATGTCTTATGTGTGTTCATAGGCTGAGTGATAGGGAATAAAAGGATGTTATTTAGGTAGTGTGTGTCCTGTGTGCCTGTGCTTCCTGAGCCCCTTGCTCCCTGTGGCCTCCTGAGGAATCAGTTTCTTGACTGCCTTGCTTCTGTGGTAGTAAAACTGGCCAAATAGTGCTTCCCATATGCTAGCATATGGGTAACACCATCTGCATGGGGATATTTGTTTATCATTGCAGTATTTTAGGGTATTCATCTGTGGTTTAATGGGTGAGCGCAGAAGTGGTTACTGAGTTAGTCATAAGGTAACATGTGCATGTTTCTGCACACAGGAAAAGCACATAGTCAGAAGTGCCTAATCCTGAAACCTACAGCTGGGGTAACCCTGCTGTAATTAATGACTTTATTTCCGTCTGCCACTGAGGTCAGTTGGGTACGCCTTGCAAATTTGTCCTTCCAGGCAAAATGCTCTCGCTCATCCCGTTAACCTCAATTGTACAACTTACTGTTCCAGGCAGTTTGGTTTGGATGCACTCAGTTGAAATTGGAGAGTTTCTTTCTTATATTATTTTGTTAATAAGTTATTCATAATGATATCAGGTCCTCTTAATACTACTTATGCTAGCAGGATGTTCCTTTACTGTCAAGACTTACAATTTTCATAATAATTGGAATTCACTGCCAGGCTTATATTATGTGGTTATACACAGATTTTGCTTCATCTTTCTGGTGTCGTCTTCTTTGAAACTTTCCCGTCGGTGTTTGCTTTGCCTTGTGTAAATTTCAAATTGCTTGTTTTGTTTTGTCTTCCTGGTCTGGTTTCTGCCCCACAAATACTAATGCAATGCCTCTGAGTTGCCTCATGTGCACAGTGCTGGGAACACTGTATGAGTTTGCTTAGTCTCTGAGCTCCTCTCATTCAGATCACACTAGAAAATGTCTTGATGTACTGAGAAGAGGGAACACAAACAAAAACAAATACCTGTGTACTTGTGTCCTTTCTCATGGCTTCTCAAATGCATTGTGTCCTATTTGTGCAACAGCTTTAGTAGCTTCCATGCCAACAACATTTTATTTCTTGGTCTGCTGAGAAATCCTGGCTTTCTACTGATTACTGTAGTGGGCACCCTTGTGACCACAATCCTCTTCCTGATTCAGCCCCTTTCTTTCTTAGCTCATATCTTGGCTACTTGGTCTTGCTACTGCTACCTTTAAATTTCTGGGAGAGGTACTAGACTTCTAGGGTGTAGGGAGTGTGTAAAATCTTGGGTGGAGACCTAATGCATTAGCTATATGACAAGTTTAACAGTAAATGTTGGCTCTGATTTAAATAACTTGTAGAATAAGCTGACTGTCCAGAAGGAGCTCTAATTATTTGCTTTGCAACAGTCACACAGGAATTTCAAGTAATTTTGAAAGCAATTCTGATTTTTGCATCTAATGAGGCTTTTCGACTTCTGTGGTGGAGTGTGAGATTTGCTAAGTAAGAACAGCAAAAACTTGCAGCATCCGAGGCATCTCGTCTCTCTGATTTGTGGGTTTTTTTATCTTTCCTGATTTGTTTCCATGTTTGAACTTTGCCTCCTTACTATAATGTCTCTATTAGGAAGTTATATGCAGTAAGAAGATATTTTTTTCTATCAATTACTCCAGTTTAATTTAAAAATTCAAAATTTTCTAAATTCTTGAGTGACTCCTGAACACAAGTCGCTTTGGCTTTGAATCCAGCTATAGTCTTTAATGATGTCTTAATGGAGTCCAGTGGTATCCAAGCTTTTTAATTCAGTGAACCTCATAGGCTTGAAGAAGACTGACCTGAAGGTCATGGTGACTTGAAGAAGTTCCAGAAGACTGGAAGTGAATAGATATCACTCATATCTTCAAGGAGGGCAAAGATGATCTGAGGAAGTACAGGCCAGTCAGGCTGACCGTAGTCCCTTGAAGGTGATGAAGAAAATCCTCCTGGAAAGCATTTCTACATGCATGAGGATAAGGTGACTTAAAGTGGTCAGCATAGATTTACAAAAGGGAAGTCATGTTTGACCAACCTGATAGCCTTCTACGATGAGATGACTGACTTCATGGACAAGGGCAATGCAGTGCGTGTTGTTTACCTTGACTTTTAGTATTTGATGCTGTCTCCCATAATGTCATCATCATAGGCAGCTGACAAAGTAAGTGTTAGATAAATGGGCAGTGATGTGGATTGAAGAGTGGCTGAAGGACCAGGACAGTTCAAAGATGATGCGTAACCTTCACCCAGGCCATTTAGTTCTAAGAGAGAACTGTTGGCCCAAATAGTAGGAATTTATTTTGTCAGGGAAAGCTGCAAGGCTTCCCACTTCACTTTCTTACATTTTCCTCTCTGCTTGATGTCAGGAAGCAAAATCACGGGTGAAAAGAAATATATATGCCAGGATATTGTTTTAAGTTTTTATACAGTGATCAGTCGTACTTTTCTTTCTCTGGAAGAAATTTACTATTGGCGTAGCATCTTAGCTGATGTGTTACTGAGAATAGTAATAAAAATCTGAATTCAGAATTTTTGAGAGCTTTCTGAAAAATAAAAAGATGAAAATACTTTCTGACTTTTTGTGCTTGTGATGTGCTTTTTTTCTGCGTACCTTAGTGCAGCATGTATGTAGCATATATTTTCTACTTCAGTTCTTTTCTGTTTTCTGTGGGAATGATAGAGGTTGTTTTCTTTTTAATCATTTCGCATCTGATTTAAATTTGAAGTAGTCATTCTGGTTTGGCAAACAAATTGTTGCATGAAAAAATTGTGCAACTAGAATAAACTGTGCTAATGAGCAGAATGTGATATAACACTTCCTAATGAAAGCTGAAGCCTTTTTTCTTTCTCTTAAGGTAGTTGGAATATATCCATAATTCAGCATTTTTCTCCATTTGTTTTCTCATTGTGCTAAGCAGTAATAATATGTACAAAATACATAGTTTTACTACCTAGGAAATGTAACATAACTTTGGGTCTTCTCCAGGCTGTATTTATTACAGAGACAGAAGGGAAGAGGGGAAAGTGGTTGTTAAGCTTTAGTATATTCAATAAACTGTCAGAAGGGCTGGTGTTAGCTCTAATGTGAATCAGTTTGTTACCCTTTTTCTTCCCAAGTTTCCCCTTATCCTTTACTTGTCTGTGCTGTTTATTCAAGTGGCTGTTTCTTTCTTTTAAATCTTCACCCCCCGGGATGTATTTGGGAAATACCCATCTGGTAGTGAAGCTGCTTAATGTATAAAACTGGAACACCCCTGAGCAAAGCTCAGCATTGTAAGGGTTTATTCCTACTCAACTTCCTTTTATAAAAATATGTGAGTGGTGATTCTTACATCAAAAGCATAGAAATAAGCATCTATTCTTTACCATGTTTATTTCGGATATAATTTCACTGGAGTGAATTATTTAAACTAAGTGACTTCAGAGTTTAGACTCTTCTAAATATATCAAGTGTGACCAGGTGCCTGATCTGCTTTAATACCATGTACCTTTTATTAGAGGTTGATCAGCTGCCATTTCCATTTATATTTTCTGATGTTCTTTCTTGATTCAAAGTTATTTTTAAGTAAGCCAGGTCAGGAAGGATGTAAGTGGGGTGGAGTGCTGTGAGAAGTGTGGACAATTAATGGAAAATGTGTTTGGAAGAGAGTTTTGGGAGCTTCCAAAGAAGTGTGTTCAAATGTAATTGACTTGTTTGATTAAAAATGCTTATCAGAATAAGGCTGTCCCATTAACCTCTTAAAAACCCCTAGATATAGCTACAGCAAATTATTCAATTATCACCGAGTAATACTTATGTCACTAGCAGTATCCAGTTCTGCATATATTGTATGTATAACCTGCAGCTTCTATTATGGCTTACTCATGTCGTGCAAATGTCAGTGCATGTTAATTTTCAGTTGTTTTTGGGACACTGAAGTATGTCAAATCTTCTTAAGACACCAGCAGTTTTCCATAAACTGTTTGAGAAAAGCACAGCACTACTAAGATAAAAATATGGAAAGTTTCACCCTGGAATTGTTGGCGCCCTCTCTTGTTTTTAACTTTGGGATTGCAATGTGGCAGAACAGCGTATGACATAATTTCTTAGGTTTTTTTTTTTAATTAAGGACTTAAAAGGGAGCAACTAGTTTTGGTAGATACTTAAAACCCATTTTGTCACTGAGAGTGGGCATATCTGTTTACCATTTTAATGTTGAAAAAAAAATCTCATAGCACAGATTCTTATGGTTATAGCTGCCAGGAGGTTATAAAAACCCTTTCTACCAAAAATCAGGACTGGCACTAAGAGGTCTCAGTTCCTCTTCTCTTTCCTTGTCTGCTTCTTTTCCTCCATTGGGTAGCTGGACTGTAAATCTTTGATCTCTCACTGCCTTAATAAAGTCCTCTTTGACAGGCAAGGGTAACTGCAGGTTTTTATTATGCAGGTGGCTTTAGCTGTTCCTAAAGTCATCTCCAAGTAACTGAGAAAGTATGTGGTATTGTAAACTGTCCTGTGATGAATGGATTCACGTGTTGTTCAGAGTCTTGCTACCCCCGTGTTGCTTTGGTGTCGTCATTCTGTTGTGGACCTGCGAGTTCATCCCTTCTCCTAGGTGTGAGGTTGTGAGGACAATGTTTTATGTATAGTATACGTCGTCAAAAATATCCAAGTGCTCTTAGCAAATAACGTCTTCCTGTCAGATAGTAATAGCAATATTTAACAGAACTGATGCATTTAAACCTGTAGCAGCCATTTGGGTGTGCAGAAAGCCTTGATCAATTTCTGTGCCCTCTGTTAGATACTCAGAGAAGCTAAATTAGAAGATACTGCTTGAACATGGAGGAGCCAAAGGTGTATAACTGTAGGCATCTTAGAGCTGGGCATGCTTATCTTACCATACATAGACACAGGAAGGCACCGGTAAGATACAGCAGACATCCCAGATTGGATTAAATGTAAGTGTTGGCACCTGTTAGCATAATAAACACCAAGTAGACAGGAAAAGTCCTTGTGATCAGTAACACAAAATATGCAGTACAGACTTAGAAGCATGGAGAGATGCACTTTTTTTGTTGTTACTGCAAACTGCTCTGAGGATGTCCTTAAACTTAAAATACTTTGTTTACTTATGCTGAATTAGTTGTTCTTACGTACTAGTTTAGCAACGTTAGAAACATTTGCCAATATTTACTTCAAGTTGTTTATGGAGCTGGAACATAGGTGAAGAGGTTTTTTAAAAATGCCTTATTTGAGATATTATTAAATATGACATAAAATTTAATACATTTAGTATTATTATATATTAAAAACATTAATATTTAGAGGATGACAGTAAACCTCAAGATTTTGGAAAATTTCTAAGTCGTATTTCCAAAGAATATATTTTCTTAGCCCTTTCTTATCACCCAGAACAGTTCCTTCTTGCAATCCTGAAATGTACTTCACAGAACGTACTTCATTAAATGTATTTTATGAAGTTTTGCCTATGTAACTCCTATCATCAGACACTTGCGAATGTTGTAGTAATTATTCCTACTTACTGTACTTGACACCCATCACACACTCAAAGTTGCTCAGTGTTCTTTAAGTTAATTTGTAACTTCTGTCCCTCACACAGGTCATGTTTTAAAAATAATGCTTGTACATCTCCTTTGTGGTTAGCCACATTACTGGCAGGCCAACTAGGTTTTCCAGAATCAGCTGGTGGCCAGCAAGAATAATGTGCTTGAGTATATACTGTCATCTAATGTTTAAAAAAAAAGAAAGTCTGGAAAACTTACATTAAAATTTGTTTCCTAGTTACTCACCTATACTCAGATCTGGAAATTGGTGTCTGGTGCCTTGCCTGAAATGTTCTGATGGTTGCAGAACATTGGATAACTGACAACTAGGGCACTCTTACCTAGCTAAACATTTCACAATAAATAATAAATCTTTGAGTTCCCCTTTCTGATTTTCTGTATTCTAGTGATGTGTCTTTGTCTTGATATGGAGAAATGTTGCTAACTTCTCTTAGTTCAGTGTGAACCCTCACTGTTTTCTTGAGACAGTGTTGATACCCTGGCCATTACAGTACTTCTCTACAATTTATTTGAGGGCCTTTAAATGCTGAGGATTGCATATGGCTAGAGACCTTTCAGAGAACTTGGATTGCCATGTTTCTGTAAAGATGTGGTGCCACTTCTTGTTACCAGATAATGTTTGCAACTTGACTTCCTAGCCTGAAAGATGAGATCAAAGATACCAACAAAGCCATGCAGCTTGGTTCTGTTTACATGGCTCAAAGTACACCACCACAGGTTTGGTTTAGCTCCGTGAATGAGGATGTCTATTGTTATGGTGCTTCGAGTACTTCTTTAAAAATGCAGAGCACTAGATGACTTTGGAAGAGCTGTCACACACTTGATGTATCAAACCTGTGCTATAAATAAAACTTAATCACATGCCATTCATACTTGTTGCATAATTAATTTTACAGAATGCTAGCTTGTAGCAGAAGCAAGAGTATTGATTATGTCATATGTTTCAATGTAAGCTTGACCACTGTAGATCAAAAACTCTTCAAGCCCAGTCTCCACCCTCTCAGTACTGACAGCTGATGGCTGAGCATGTCATGTGTATGATGCTTTCCACAAATGCTGTCATAGGCTCTGACAGCTTGCAGTCCTGATACCGTGAGATGAAGTTCATGCCTTTGCAGTAAATAGCCATTTTTCTTCTAAGACTTTGCCAACAGATTTCTTGAATCACTACATACTTTTAAAGTCTCCAATGGCTGTTACAAGTAGTTTGAGGGCTTACTACACATTGTCATAAATAATTACCTTTTGATTTTTAGTCAACACTTTATGTTGTGCTGTTCAGGGTTGATGAATCTCCTACAGCTTCTTGCTGCCATGTCCAACCAGTACCAAGGCACATAGCCTCATGCAGCAGCACATGCACAAAACCCAAGTATTCAATACACACAGATAAGCACAGACAGAAATGCTCAGAACTGATGCAAAACAAACACCACCTATGGCCTCATCATGTTCACTGCTCTGGCTGATCAGGATGAAGGTCTGTTAGGGTTTCTCCACAGACCTCAGGACTTTATGGACCCACCAGTAGTTGACCTGGACCTTCTCGCCCCTTCAGTATCTTAACTCCTCTAGTTGTCTTACTCACAGAGAGTCACCTATCCAGCCCAGAGTTACTTCTGTATTGAATTGATAGCTGGCTGCCAGGTGACTTATGTGCTGATGTGACTCAAAATTCACTAGCAGTCACATTCAGTTCGGTTGCTGGCACCGCAGACACATGATCCTCTGTGACCTGTGGCACATCATCCAGTTAACGTCCCTTAGAGCTCTATACACACATGCACACAGATACAGAGTCACCTAATCCAGGAAAATAGTTAGAAATTAAGTTTAAAGCTAAACAGAAGACACTGTGGTTATCAAGCACAGGTCATGAACAGGCAGATATACTGGCTATACTTGCCCCTTTTATCAGTTTATTCCTTTGTTTTCCCATACTTACTCATCCCTTTCCCAGCCTTTGGTTCCTCTTGTAGAGGAGCAGAATCACCTCCCTCACCTTTCTTTTGATAGAACCCAGGATACGATTGGCTTTCTGGGCTGCAAGTGCACATTGCCAGCTCATGCCCAATTTTTCATCCACCGGTTCTCACAGTCCTGTTTTGCAGGGCAGCTCTCAATCCCTTCATTCCCAAGTCTGAGCTGATACTGGAGATTGCCTGACCCATGTGTAGGACCTTGCGCTTGGCCTTGTTGAACTTCATGAGACTGACATTGTCCCCCTCCTCCAGCCTGTCAAGGTCCCTCTGGATGCCATCCCTTCTCTCAACCAAATCAACTGTACCACTCCTCTTGGTGTCATTAAGCCAGGATGTACCTAGCACTGAAAATGTAGTTTGGCCATTTATATTACATTATGGCATAGGGGCGTTTTTCATTTTGCTCCCATGCTGTTCCTAGAATGACTTTCTGATCAGTAACAAGCCACAGATCCAAGATGTTCTCTTACTGCTCCAAGGCCTGATTAGTGCATCATCATCAGTTCAGGGCGTATTACTGTGTATATGCAGATTGTCTTTTACCATATACTTCTTTTCCTATTTATTTACATTGAATTTCAGCTGCCATTTTAACACTTGATTGGTTGATGCTGTAAAGCTTTCCCAAAGGTATTCAGAGACAGTCTTGTTCTTTGCTACTTTGAATAATTTTCTCTGGCAAGAAAACTGTTTTGGCCGTAAGATACTATGTTTGGGATTTTTTATTTTTTTTTAAGAGGGAAAGTGACATAGATGTTAAGAAAACATACATTGTAATTAAAATGTAGCTATTATTATTACTGTAGATTTGCCTGCGAATGACATAACTTGTAATACATCTACATTTCAGTCACACTTATGACAGAAGTTCAGTATATCAAATTGGTCTTGAGGTTAATTCTAGTTCAGGTAGCAGTCTAGTCATAACATTACTAGATTTTGTGTGACTGACTACCTGGGCATTCACTCAGTGTCAATGTATGCTTTTTAAATTTTATTATAGATGGCTATTCTGAGTATTTGCTATTTTTTAAAGTATGTAACAAAATTTGTCAGAAGTCCACTGTGAAAATTTTTTGAACCACAGAATAAAAATCTTACTGCTAAGTGGAAAAGCTGCTAGCATGTAGTTTTTTGTGTGTTTTTTAAAAAAAGAAAGGTGAAATTCATCTTATGCCTACACAGAAAAAATGTGTTTACTGTAAAAACTAATGCCCCCTTTTGTTATGAAACTATTTTTTAGGTTTAAGTCATGGTGTGGTAAAAGACTTGTGTGTAAAACTGACACATTTCTATTTTATGCAATGTATCTGATTCACATAATCAACTGGAAAAATCTTTTGTGTGTCATTGGAGTTTTGAGTAACAGTCCTGTGTATGCAAACAAACACTGAAGTGTGGTGATCCTGTGTCAAAAATAGTTTGTTAGTTTCAGTGCTAAGTCTTAACAGTAATCATTACTAGTCTGACATATGATTTAACATAATTTTAGAAACATAAGCACAAAACCTCAGGTCGTCATTCATGTTTATCTAAATGCATAAGCAGCAAAGACCTTTTTTCAAGGGTAATAATGAGGCACCTGGGAAATTTGGATCAATGCTAGCTGAAAGTATCAAACAGTTAAGTAGCCTCCTCAGGACCAGATCACTTTTGTTGTTGTTTAGATTACCTGCTGTAAGAACTTTATGCTCTTTACTACCTTTGAAGAATGGATTTTCCCTTCTGTACACTGAATAAATAATGAACACCAAGTTTTGGCAGTGTCTTTTTAGTTTTTGAAATTGAGCGTGCAGTGTGAACCACTAGCTCCGGACCTGCTCCTCAAATCTGCATGCAGGTCATTTTAAAACCTTTAAGATGAGGACAGCATATAGTGGAGATGGTACATGAAGGGGTAGAGCAAAGAGATGTGACCTTCAGCATATGCTGGATCTTCAGTGTCTAGAAACTTGATCGAGAGTTAATGCAGCAAGTAAGAAGACTAAGAAGAAATAATGAGTGATGTTATTTGAAATTGCATCATTTTAATCTCTGTGTAAGCAAAATCAGGGTCAGATCTAAAGACTCTAAATTCCTCTGCACTTAGTTGAAGTTTTGCCATTTATTTCGGTGATGATAAGATTTCAGCCCAGCAGTTATAATTTAGCCAGACAAATAAGAGGACAGATTGCTAGGCGTTAAACACCCACTGTTCTTGATTTTCTAGTAGAGCTAATAGTGCTGTATGATCAGTGTTTTACAGAGGTATTTTGAAAATCGTCATCCCAGCTCTTGGTCTAGCTATGTAAATAGCCGTATTTGGATTGCTGACATGGACAGGGGGTTTTCTTGTATGCAAGCCTCAAATTATACTGGGACACCTGTCACCTTGCTATATTGCAAACTTGGCTTCAGCTTGTTTTGTTAGAACTCTGCTTTATAACTACTGTATCTTAATGACATTATGATTACTTTGCTGAGTACTTTAGAAGAACAGGAGTAAATTGCTCTTATGTTTTTCAACTCTAAACAGCACTGATTTAGCTGGAGCTATGATATAGATTGGTACCTATATTCTGAAAGTTTAAAAAATTATCTGATATAAATATTTACAAGACATAGGTCTCAGTGGTAACTTGAAATATCTAAAAAGCAAACCCTTAAAAATGTAGAGAGCTGTGACACTGTTTTTAATGTTAAGATTTTTTTCAGTGATTCAAGCTGCTGTTGTAATAGAGAAACATTGCCCTTTTAATGACTGAGAAGTAAACATACTTAGTTGTGCTGCAAGAAAAAAATATGTACCTACTTAAGAAAAGGATCACCTCCTTGCAGCACTGGTGGTGCAAATAAACCATTTACATACTGTGTTTTGTAATAGCGCATGCCTTTCTTTTGGAAATAATAGAAGGAAATAACTCTTGCATCTCAATCGGAGAGATGCCACATCTTTTTTAACGTGGGAATACAGAACCACAGGTCAGTATATACAAGAATGCACTGTTAACACCTCTATAAAAACAATTGTTTCCCCAGTTGTGTTCAAAATGTGAATTTTGAAACTTTAGCATTAGTTACAAAAAACACTTGTAGGTACTTTTACATTGTTTTATCTTTGGAAATGATGATTTCAAGGGTTTGACAGGGATTTGTGGGTTTCTTTTTTCTCTTTAAGAAACCTGAATGAGGTTATCATTCTGACACTATGTCAGACAGTAGAATGGCAATCTTCATAATTACTACAACTTCTGCAGAATAAGTAGCATCCCATTTTTATGCAACTGATAGAACAAAGAAGGTTCTTAATTTTTTACATTACAAAAGTTAGAGGGGAGATGTCAGAAGCAGAAGTGTAAGAATTAAAGTAAACGGAATAGGAATCCTGGGAGGGTTTCTGTGTATGCCGGTCTTCAACTTTTTGTTAGTTACTTTGCATGAAAAACCTGAAAAACCCTCATTCAACTGTCTGCAGTTTTCTGCCATGTGATGGATCATGTAGGTTTTGGCTGGTTTGGTTTTGTAAATCAAACCATCTGCTGATGTGCAATGAAATGTTTGGCTTTCAACTGAGTTTCATTAAGCTTCATTGGTCTACAGGGCTCTGGTGGCTCAAAGAAGCTGGATTTGGAGCCTCTCACCATTTTCTGTAGACATTGACTTCCCACTGCTTTCACTACAGCTGAGTGCCAGGTGTCCTGGAAGATGTGTGACCTATCATGGAAATACAGCTTGGATAAAGAGTAAACCCATATGGGGCAGGAGCTGCACTACAGTTCCCTTTAGGCGCATAGGCTATTGTGGAACAGGCTTCAGACATAGTGGTTTTTGGTTGGTCCATGATTCAACACAAAGAGCTAAAAGCTTTTGTTTTGATTTGGTTTTACATTTCTAAGTAATTCTTGATATGATAAAGCATTAGGATTTCCTGTAGGATAAAAAGATGGCTTTTGCTCTGTTACTACCCTTCACCCCTCCCTTGCCCAAATGTGGTGGAAATCAAAGTAGAAAGTGTAAGGAGCCTTTTCCCTCTTATTAGAAATACTTTTTGTGAAAAGCTGACTTAAGAAATACTTTGTCTGTTGCTGCAGAAAGAAATGTGTTTTAAGTAAGAAAGTGGATGAGGCCTGAAAGCTGTAGCTGATTTCTTACTGTATTTTGACATTATGCATTGTATGCCTGTTAGTGCAGAAAATTATGTTCTTTCATGGTTTCCTTAGTTTAGGGAAAGCCTCTATTCTTATCATCAGTGGCAAAACTGGGTAGCTTTTCAATCCTTACACACTGCTGTATGTGTTTCTGTGCCTTTGAAAAAGATATTCATGAGGGCTACAAAGCTCCAAACATGAGAGGACTGTGGGAAGATAAATTTAATTTCTAGCATAGTCTTCCCACAATACATTCCAATGAGTTAAAAGCAAAAACCAACTGAGAGTGTTTGTATTTAGATGCAGCTATGGGTGATAAACTGCTTCTCAGATGTTTTGGTTGAAATTATGGCTTAAAGTTGGGATGGTGGTAGTGTTTTTCTGTGTGCACTTTTTTAAAGGATCAGTTTTGGTTGAAAGAAAGAAAGAGGCAATTTAATTCATATTTTGTTTGAGAGGATTAAGATTTCAATCAAAAATGAGATGTGCAAAAAGAAATGTACAGCAAATTGAATTTCAGCATTTGCCCTGTGAATACTTCTTTGATCATTTAGGCTTTACTATTACATAACGTTACATTAAAAATATGAATAATGAATATGATTTTGGGAAACTCCAATGGTTGTCATAACTTCTAAAACTTGATACTGGCAGCACTAAAAGAAAATGCAGTCACATCCTTTGAAATTATTCTGTTTGTATTCCAGATGAAGCTGATTTAGTTGCTCTGTTTGTTTACCATCCTGGATTTTTCAGCAATTTATTATTTAAAGTGTTGTGAAATGAACATAGTAGAAAGCAAAGCTTTACTGTAAAGTTTCTTTGATTGTATGGCAAGTTCTAGACCTAATAAGCTGTGCATTTCTGTCAAACTGACAAGAAATCAGTAACATTTGATTATTAGCCTGCTGCAAAGGAAAGATCAGAATGCTGTTTTGCATTTATCCAGCCAAGGCTTCATAGGACTTATTGTGGAATAGCAACACCACTACCGTCATGGGAGGCTTTTTCCTGGTGAAAAATTATGTCCCTCAGGAAATCAAAATCTCTTTTTCAGGTTAGCTTAAAAAATCTATTGCTACTGAGGACAAGGCTTAACATGGGAAGCAAAATTTGAGGTTGAGGAAATGGTATTTATTTATATGTATGTAATGTGAAATGCCCTAGCAAACTGTGTTGTTTAGAGAGTAAAACCATGTTGTAGCAATCCATGGGCTGTGGAACATCTAGAACTTATTATCTCAGTTACCAGAAAAGTGCTTCCAAGGGTTGGCATTAACCAGCAGAGTGCCTGAGTAGTCTCTCAGATGGAGAGGAAAATCATACCTAGCATGAATGAAAAGGTTCTTTAACTTTTCTATCATAAATCCTTTGGTAAACACACTGTGCAAAAAAACCCCATCACATCTGTTCGCTTGACACCCAGAACTGCCGTAGCTCCAGGGGAAAAAAGAGTTGATGAAAATGTATTATCAGTAAATGGCTATTTGAAAGTAGTTTTGTAACTTCTTTTGGTGAATTTGCTTCAAGCTTGTTTTCACAGAATCACAGACTCACAGAACGTTA
>NW_010200500.1:0-2751 GCF_000695765.1 Mesitornis unicolor | reverse complement strand
ACTAAATAGAAAATTGGTTCTATTTAGCTCAGACCAGGATGGGAGAAGCAAAAAAAAGCCTGTATTTTTCCATGGAGATGTTAACTTCTTTGTTAACAAACTAGACTGAGTCCTAAACAGGATATGCTCTCTATCCAAAACACTGTGAAATCAGATACTTCAACACTGGAAAGTCAACATCTTATTAAAGTGCACTGTCTGGTTAGCTGACAGCTACAGTTTATTCCCAGGGAAATCCATTTAATTAGTTGTAAGGAGTCAGGATGTTTGATCTTCCAGGAAAGAGACACTTCCAAGGGCTGGTAAATATGAATTCAGGAGAGGGATTCTGTGAGGTGTTCACAATGCATCTGTTCACTCAAACTTGTAAAAAGTCATTATAGCCTTCAGTTCTCTTGTGAGCCTTTGAATGTAATGAGTGCTCATTCCAGCAAGTGCTTCAGGTTCACATTTCATCTGCAGTCAGCCCATTTTTCCTATCCAGCTCCTTCAGTTGCCAGTGAACTCAGGAAGATGACCTGAAATCAGTTCAGAGCTGCTTCAGCTCAGTGGGGAACGTGCACAGCAACTGTTGTCCTCAATGAGCTGGTAAGACCATGGTCGTGGACTCTGTGCGGTGTGATTTCAGGGAAGGAGGATTCCCTCTTCCTCTAACAATGCTGGTGGTTCAGGAGATCTATTTTCACAGCTGGTGTTTGGTTCCTGTGGAGGGGGACAATTAGGCACTTTTTCCAAATTCCCCTCCTTTCTGTGCCCAGCACTCCTCTATGTGTATTGCCAGAGCAGCCAGCGCTATTTTACATTGCCAGCTGGGTTTTGATCCACAGGAGGAGACTTTCAGCCCAAAGGGTGCATGTGATTTCCACATTTGCATCACTGTACAGATATGGCACAAAACCTGATTTCCAGATGTCTGGAATGTCATACTTTGAAACTTTTTGTCATTTGTAAGCTACTATCTTTAAGTCACCTCTTCTGCCCTCCTTCACAGTGCTTGAATGAGCAGAATGTAGCAATATCTCTACTCCTTTAAGTCCCATTATCAGAACTTCGATTCAGATTCAGTGTTTTATTTATTATTTCAACCTTTGCTATTTGAGGAGGGTAAACTCTCCCACCACCTGTTTCATGGGCACAGGATAACAGATTTTAGCGTCACTGTGTTGTAACAAAAAAACCCCACCAAAACAACAACCAAACCCCGCCTGTATAGTGTGTCCACAACACTGTTATGTGCAGAAACCGCTGCATGAATGGGCAGAGGTTGAGATGGTTTGGGGGTTGATAGTGCCCTCCTAGTTTCCCTGTCGCCAAGTGATTTGAAATGTCCCTGCTCTCCTCTTCTGTATAAAGCTGCAGCCCTTCATCCACCTCTCCCCCATGTCAGATATTTGCCCTTTGATTGGGAAGTAGCTGTGTGAGGATTTACAAGAGAGAGGAGGAGACAGCTAATAACAGTGTTAAACCTGACCTTCTGTGTGTGCCTGAGTCTGCTTTCCCCAAAGCGGTGCATAAATTAACATTCAGGCAATAATACTGAGCCTGTTTAATTTTCTGTTTGACTAGAAATGTTGAGAAAATGTCATGATATTTGATTTCATCTTTGTCTATTTTTTGCTTCTGCTGAATGAAGCTTATTGGGCTCTCGAGACTCGAGCGCACACGGAGTGTCTGGGAGCACATAAAGAGGTACTGTCCCTCTGGCATGTGCTCCTCAGCCACGCAGGAAGTATTGGGTTTTATATTTGAAGCCTGGCTGAGGTTCCCTAATGGCTGTTAATCCACTGGTTTCTTTGACTACATCCTGTGCCAGACCCCATCCCACCTCAGAAGTCTGGGGGTTTCTGCTTGCTTCATGTAAGTGTTCAAAAAATGTGTAGGAGCAGGAGGCTTCAATACCAAGACTGAGAGTGGGATGGGTTGAAGAAGTGGCTACAACAGCTAAACTTTCCTGGCTGAAATGGCGAAAAGTTGAATGTACTTTCAAGTATTTGAAGTGGTGAGCCACTTTGAGGGAAGAAGAGCTCTAACCCAAAGGGGCTTTAGTGTAAGAGGCAGCAGAGGAAGTTAAGAAAAGTTTAAGGGTGGACTGAGTAGATCTGCTGGTGGTGGTGGTTGCTGTAGCTTCACTGAAAGCTGTGGAAATTCATGCCAGATGGAGACATGGCCTTGCACATTGCTGGAATTGTTTCCCAGGAGAAAGGTTGAAAAAGCTTAACCTGGAGAGATGGGCTGACACATCCCTGTGGTGATGAACTCTAAAAGGAAAAGGTTTGAGAAGTAAATGAATCCTTTGCTTGCAATCATCCTTCCTTTTCCTCAAGGCTGTTGAAGAGTGATCTTCCCCTGTGCTGCTTTGATGGTTGAAAACCCTTGCAAAACCTGTCCTAGCGAGGCATTTTTCCTTACAGCCTTGCAGCTGTTCTCTCTGTGCTCACGTCATCCATTCCCTTTCCCCATGGCTCCAGCTAGTCTTGTTTGCTCCATATTCATGGTTTTTAAGTGCTGGAATAAGAAAAAGAACAGGTTTGGGCAATATTTTCTTCCTGAAGCCCTGGGGGGGCTGCCTGTGTGTGCTGCAGGGCCACCTTGCGCGGGGGCTGGTGTGCAGAAGGGTACGCAGGCCACGAGGCTGCAGCCCCGTGTTTAGCGAAGGATGTGATACTTTAGAGCAGTGGTGTTGAAAGCAGCGTGATTAACCACTGCCCACATGAGGAGCACACACACAGAGGGGGGCCATTGAGCACAAGA
>NW_010200499.1:0-10508 GCF_000695765.1 Mesitornis unicolor | reverse complement strand
CATTCTGTGATTCTGTGATTCTGTGAAAAAATTAACTGCTTGCATGCAGAAACTCATTAGTAAGTAACTCTAACTACTAAAGGAAGTACTTTGGATTTTCTGAAAAATCATATTCTTTCTAGGTATCCAATGTTCAAAGATCCATTTTTGCTTTAGAGAGTTTTACAAATAATTTTCATGTCTGTGAAGCAACCTCTGATGGTTTTGAATGGAACAATGAGTCAGAATGGTTGAACTGATTACTAAAATACATTACTGAAAAACTTTAGTTTCATTTCTACATAGCACTTGCACATATGTGGATGACAACAAACAGATGATGTATGCATAAATACACATGTGCACATTTCTTCTAACGGCAGATGTTGATATACTTTTGAATGAAAGATTTGTTATATGTGTGTGCGCGCAACACACGCCTTGGCCTCAGTTGCAGATAAGCCTTTGTGCTTCTATGAAGGAATGAAGCTCAGAAAAGCTGGGGTTTGAAATCCTGCAAGCAAGAAATAATTTTGAATTTACTGAGATTTCCCACAGGATTTCTGGAACCACCAGGAGTATTATGAGGGAAGAATCCTGCCTTTCCTTCTTCATGTTGGATTCTAACTGAGCCCCACAACAACTGCAGTTTTACATTCAGTTTCAAAGCATCTCACCAAATACACAAGTTTCCTTGTCATCATTTTAACAGAAGGATGAGAAGTAAATTAATTTGTTCTAGGTCAGACAGTTTCAAATTAATAAAACTTGCAATTCTGTACTCAGCAAAACACATGACTTCTCAAAAATACTGGAAAACCAGATTTTATTGTCTATCTGAGTCCCTTGTTTCCAGGTTTAGAGAGGCTTGTGGCAAATTGTGCAATTACATGGAGTTCCCTCATCTTCAGTTTGATGAAGGCTTCATTTTCTTCACGAAGCATCACTGTGTATCATCTGCAGTCACACTGTTGGGAAAAATCCCCTAGATTAGCTGTCTTGTTTTCAATTTTCTTCTAGTATAAAAGCCCCTCTCAGTCGGAGTACCTTTCATTTCACAACCTGTATTTAGATTTATAGCTACACTACAATAGAGCACTTGAAATCTTTTATGAGTTGAGGGAATGACAATCAGCCAGCACTAGCCTTGTTAAAACAATTACTGACTTGAGATGAAACTTTATTTTAATAAAAATAAACAAATATCTTATATCATGTTCCCTCACTTTGCTACCAGTATCAACTGTCTATGTAATTTTATCATGGCCATTCATAATAAATGACCATGAAAGCAACACTTTTGAGAAATTACTTCTGTGGAGATGCAGGCATTTTATATATTTCTTTTTAATGGGGTTTTGCTTCCAACCATATTTTCAAAAAAATCACAAATCACAGAAATGAAGGTTCAGGCAGCTAAGACCTTCAGGTAGATGGATCACCTAAGGAATGACAGGTATGTTAAAACATCTGTGCTGGTAGACTGAGGTAAATGAGTCATCCTCTCAACGAGCAAAATGTTTCTCTGATGAGTTCTCCTTTCTCCTGACAAAAGCACACTGATGAGCAGTGCTGTTACACTGACTTCAATTTGAGTCCTTATTTGCATGAACCTTGAATGAATCTAGGGAAACAGAAGACAGAAAATCCCAGCTTCTAGGGCTGCCCCCATTCCCAAGTCATACTTCAGATACTTGATGAAATCCTTATTCTGTTGAAAAATTCAAGTTAATGTCTCACCAGCTTCAGCTTAGAATGCCATCTTGAAAAAACTCAGTACTAGTGTCTTTGGTGTGGTTTAGTTCTTGGTTACAATTTTTTATTTGCTTGAACATCCAATAGTTATTGGATTCAAAGTTACAGGACTTTAAAAGTGAGACTGTTGTTTCCATGCCAGAGAACTGACCAGTGCACAAAGTCAAGGACAGAACTGACTTGTTTTCCTTTGTTTAATAATTTGTAGCAAGTCTGTTATTTTAAAATGATGTATATTCACGTTTGCTTACACTAAATAACATGCCCTGTGGCTTTTGTATACTGGTGAATCTCAGATAGAACTATTGGCTAAATAAAGGCCTATGTGTTTTTCCTTCATCATCTCACATTTCTGAAACCTTCCCTGTGTGAAAATACAAAGTGCAATTACACATCCAGTTTTCTAATCTAATTTAGAAAAGTTTACACACACAGATTTAAATGTTTTCTTACACAGAGATGCTTTTCCTAGTCCTTTAACAGGGCACTGCAGGGGCCAGGAGTTGCTGGGGACTGGAAGCATTGGGGGCGGTCACCTGGGTGTGGCACGGCAGGACCTGGCAGTCAGGACCATGCCACTGCTCTGTCAGAGCAGATGGGTGACAGCTGAGGCAGACTTAACCCAGGCACCTGGGGATATGGCAGACCGCATAGACTGAGATGTCAGCCCGTGGGTGGGATCAAGATCAGGTATGATGAGGGGACCCAGGGTCTGATACAGCTCTGGGATGGCTGTGCAGGGTCAAGGGGACGCCTTTGTTGCCAGAAACCTGAATTAAAGGAAACATTAATAAAATAATTGGAGTAGTGGGTGAAAAGACAAGGAAAAAAAAGAAAGGGGAAGGGGGACAGCAAGGCAGACAGGCAGGCAGAAAGAAAGAAAGAGAAAGAATCGCCTAGGAAAAATGATGAGACCTATGAAACTCCATTGCAAACATGAAAATCTGAAAGCCAGTGTGAACTTTGAACCTTGGAAACTACACATTCAGCCTGAGTTTGACCTTGTGCTTTGGCTGTGAGCATGGCTCTTTCCATCAGCTCCAAAGAGTCTCACAGGAACCCAGGTCTGCTGCGATGCAGGGACATGACAGAGGCAAGCTGGGCACTGAAGGTGCTTTCCTGACACCTCATTTTCCCAGGCCTGATGCCTCTATGTCCACTGGATGAGCCAGTTGTTGGAGGAAGAATGGGCTATGGAGGCAGACTGAGGGAGGAACAGAAAGACTGGCTGCTCTCTGCAGATGCTAAATCCTCTTGACCCACTCAGCCCTTGTGAAAAGGGTGCCTGCATCTGGGTGCTGAGGTTCAGCCAGGTAAAACTCAAATTCTCTCAGAAGCAGGGATCCTGGACACAGTTCTCAGCAGTACCTGCCTCAGGGCATTCAATGGGAAAAATAGGACTTGTGAGCAACACCCATAACAACACCTTTTCCTATGACCAGACCTGAAGGATGACTCTAGTCCAGAGTTCACATGCCAGGATGATCCTTTATCCAGCCTGCTGCCCTCCCCTTCCTTTATCTCTCCTATTACTGAAGGAAACCATGTCACTCCACCTCCAGAGCTCCCTGCACTCTCTGCACAAAACTATGATCACACACAGAAAATTCACTAAAATCTCAGGTGAAACTGCATCTGATTCTGTCCCCAGGCACCCTCAGCAGCACCACCCTGGCATCAGGCCTCTCCTAGAGCAGCTGAAAAAGTCTCACCATGCCAAGAGGGGGCCCCGGGGCAGCAGCTCCCTGTGTAGCACCTGTAAACTGGGTCTGAAGGGGTCTCTGGCCCTCTCCCTGTAGAAGGAAATGTTGGGAGCTAGGAAGAAGACAGCAGGACTGGTCTGTACTCAAGTCTACCAATTTCCTCTAGGTCCTGGATCATACCTGAATACCCAGGACTGAAATATATGACAAAGCTGCACTCTGGAGTTTTTCCCAACTTATCATCTCCAAAGAGCCCATGGTTAACAAAGGTATGGAAGAACATTGCCAAAGGAGAGGCTTTTTTTGAGCTCTGGCTATGGCAGTGCTCTGGATAGTGCCTATTTCTTACGTGAACTGCAGGCCAGAGGACTCTTCATTCTCACTCATCCCATTCCCTCCCCAAATCATTACCATGGGATCACTTCAATGCAGAAACTGATTAGATATGTGCAGCACATAGCCCATGGAAAAAAGGACTGTAACAGAGGAGGCCACCACCACCTGGAGATACCTATTC
Source organism: Mesitornis unicolor (assembly GCF_000695765.1). Lineage (NCBI taxonomy): Eukaryota > Metazoa > Chordata > Aves > Mesitornithiformes > Mesitornithidae > Mesitornis > Mesitornis unicolor. The sequence goes on along the minus strand of NW_010200499.1, from coordinate 6,554 downwards.
CTCCCCTTTGATATTGAAGGGAACACAGGCTGGCAATTTCTAGTTAAGTATTTTTGACAGCTTAAGTTACATTGGTGTGATTTGCAACAGGATGGTCTGAAATGGAAAGTATAAAAATGTCTAGCTGATCTCACTGGAAGTTTCAGCCTTCTCTGAGATGGGTAAAGCCTGGCTCTGTCTGCTGCTGAGGTGTGCAGGCACAGATCTTCCTTTCAGACTGTGTTGGAGCCTGGAAGGATTTTGGCTTGGACCTGGATTTCTGGTTTCTTTGTGAGGGAGATGGAAAGCCAATCATGAAGAATCAGCAGTGGCTCAGTGCATACCCACAGCCCAAGATGCAAGAAAGTCATAGGTTGAGAGAGGCTAATTGGTCCAAACCCGTAAGCAAGAGCTTCGACTTGCCTCTGAACCATGTATGAGCCCTTCCATCCCACAGCATGCAGCTCTGCCCATGGGACTCATCAGATAATTAACAGTTTCCTAGCAATACCGACTCTAATGGATGTTCTACTTCAAGGCTCTGTGGATAGGTGCAAAGGTAGTGACCAGGGGGAAGAGGAGTGTGATACAGCCCTGAAGTCTCTATTCTCTCCATTGGGAACAGAGTTCCCACTTCTACACATTCCTTTCTGCTCCACTTGTTCTCTCCTGAAAGGCTACCATGCTGGGCCCAGTGTTGGGCCACAGATAAACTCTTCCTGTTTTGTTTTGTTTGTTGTTGTTTTTTTGTTGTTTTTTTTTTTTTTTTTTAAATTTTTTAACGTATTTAAATCAGGATCTCATCTTTCTAAGTATCACTAAAAATGTTTACTCCTCCACAGTTATGCTATGTATATCCACATGTATCTCTCGTTCACATACTATCAGGTAAATGCTAGTGCAACCTTCCTGTACAGCATCTTTAATAGGACGTGAAAATTAAAACTGACCTGAATGCTTTGCATTCTTCTCTGATGAGGTCTGGACTTACCATTAGCCAGGATTCTTGAGTTAATGCACTGTGTGTACTCACACGTTCAATGTGAGCCTTTTACAAAAAAGATTTAGAGTAGAAATTGTCTTATAGCCTACATGCATAGAGTAATTCTACACTTTCTAACCTTCTAAGTTGCCTAGGAAAAAAAGAATGTTTCTTAGGTAAGTCTTCTGTAAACATATAAGCAAATACCCTTTCTGTAATGAGCAATGCTTCAAACTGACATGTTTCACTAAAGAATTGGAAACATTTACAATTCTCATGAGTTGCATGTCAGTTTCCTTTTATTTATCTATTTTCGCCTAGACAAAATTAGACAAAAAGAGACTGGATTGTCTAAAAGTCATGGTGAGAGTCTGTTGTAGTACCAAACCCCAAGAGAATGAAAGGGCATCCCCTTTTACTTTTTGGTAAGTCTGCAAAACAACCATCTTGTGACTGGCAAAAATAAGCTGTTCTCTGCTATCTTAGCATGTGCTGATCTAGTGGCACATTGCCTTATTGGGATGGCAGATAAATCAGATGATTAGCCTTGGGGTGAGAGGGTATTAGTCCAGAACTATCTGAATGATTCAGCATTCTAATTTTTCTATGCTATTCCATACAAGGAAAGATTAAAAGAAGAAATATATAAGGTTGATGAATAAGGATTATTAGATACTTGTCTATTCTCACTATTCATGGATGCTATGTATAAAATGCATTTAATATTTTGAAATCTTGAGAGGCATACGTGTATATCAGTATGTCCTCTGTTAAAATACAGGAGAGTGTCTTTCTTGCTTTATAGCATGGAGAGGATTCATTTAAGAGGTGTGGCAAGAAAAATGGCTAGTTACCTGACTAACAGGTGTTTGATGGCACCAGATAGAAAAGGAAAATACTGTCAGATTTATTCTCTTAATCATGTGACTGACCACACAGGGTCCCTGGAGAAACAGTCCTGCCTGTGATGGGGCATGGTGGCCAACTGGAAGGCACTGGACTGCTCTGAGGGCTGTCGAATTCAGCAGAACCATTTTAGGCTAAAGAGAGTATTTCAGATCTTGCCTTCTGTTACCAGAAATGATTGTACCTCTTCTGGCAAGCAATGAGATAGGCCTGCTCTGCTTGTAGGGACTTCTACCTCCTCCTCTCTCTCTGGTCAGGATTGCGTCCCATGATTTACCTGGTACTGCACCTCAGCAAACTCTGCATGAGGTAGTTCTTCATCTGCCTGTAGATCAGCTTTTCTTTTTCCATGAAGAGCTCCAAAGTTTCTGCAGTTGACACCTTAAACATCAACTTGAACTCCATGTCAAAGTTCAGCACTTGAGACTGAGAGTCAATGGAGCAAAAGTAAAGAAATCTTGATCACAGTCTCTCTTAACAGCTCAGCAAGGAGAAAAGAGGGTTAAAAAAGCGCTTGTGCTGAAGGCAATGCTGTGTAGTGGAGCTGGTTGTCCTTGTTAGCTATAGCTATTAATTAATGCAGCATGGGGCAAAAGTACAGGTGAACTTTAGCCTGTTTGATGGACTCATTTATATCACAGTCCCACCACAGCTGCACTGGGAGCTAACAGAGAGAGGCAGATAAGTGAACCAGGCTCTATCTTTGCTCACATCCATGTTCTGACTTCTACATTAATGCCTTGAGCACTCAGAAGTTGTCTGCATTGTCATAGGTTCACCTCAGTAACAAATTGAAGGATATAGACCAGCTGCCCTGCTTTGTGACAATCCTCAGTTCATCCTCTCACATATGTTGCTGTCCATGTGTGCTGGTGATTCTTCAGCCAACAGGCTGTGAAGTCAAGCAATCTCCTTGCCAAATATCTCAGTTCAGTTGTTTATCAGAAACTCTACCAGCACCTTCATCTGCACACATAAAACCACAATGGGATAAAACCATAGACTTTTCCACTCCTGACCCGTGCAGTCATGTATCTATTTTCATATGAAATGCCTCCACAGGAGTCCAAGAGAGGAGACAGCAAGGTACCTTTCAACAGGAATGCTCTTATTGGCCCAGAAGGGCGTAGCTGGTTGATAAATTCAATAATTTTAAATTACAATTAGCCTTGTAACTTGTCTTCATCAGTGTTTACAGTGGGAACTGTCCTTGATTGAGCCCAGCATATTTGGTCCATTGCAGATGGCAAGATTACTTGAATTCATCCTGCAGATGGAAAAATTTTGGCTGATGTGGTGAGGCAGAGAAAGCAACCACTTGAGGAAGAGATTTACTCTAGGCAATTGTCAGACACCTTAGGGAAACACAAATGTAGAATGACACCAGTGCATCAATTCAGTGGCTGCTAGTTCTTTATAGAAGTGCATTTCCATTACACTCACAGAAATTATGCTGCCGCTAAAAAAAAAAAAAGCATGTGCTTTTCTCAGTGACTTAGCAGAAGTGTCATTCAAAAACTCCCCGAAGGCAGCTCAGAATGAGGTTAATTTTAAGAACTAGACCAACAGGTCAGCATTGCAGAATCCCATGTCACAGAGTAGATCAACAACATTAATAAATCCTATAACATTTCACCAGAGGCATTCCTAAGGCACATGAAAGCTTTTGGTTGTGTTATGTAACTTCCAAGTTATTCTAAGTCGCCTTTCAAGTTTCCTGCTTTTCAATTATGAAGCATGGTTTTGTTTCTCATTTCCATGCGTGATCTACAGCAGAGTGACTACCTTCACTAAGATGCTGCAACCTCTCTCACCTTCTTATGAGAGTTATTTTGTGAAGCAATCTCAAAGGTCTTAAAGAAATGTTCTGTCCTGAGAAATACTTTCCTATGTTAACTTGTCTCCAAATCCAACTGCCCAGCAGCATGAGCTAACTAATAGAAATTACAAAATTTTATATGAGTCTGTCAACATGCAGGGAAACCTCAGTGGCTCTACCAATCACTCCATGACAGTAGGATTACTTGCAAAGCTTACTCTTTCAGTCCTTCTAATTTGCCCTGCTTGCTTTGCTTCTCCAAAGCTAGCATCCTTTGCTTATTGAGGTCAGCTAACATAATTTTTGAGGAGAAGCATCAAAGGAAATCCTGCAATGCCAAGAGCTCCAGATGAGGCTTCAGGCACTGCTGTTTACTCCAGAGGGAGCATCCCTGTGATTCTGGCTCACAAAGAGGCAGGTTATATTCAGTTACCTGCTCTCACAGATGCCCATCAACACTGACAGGGAAAGGAGCTTCCAGAGTATGTGCCAGGTAAACCAGCATGAATCTGCTGACAGGACTGAATTCTTCTCTGCTTTCTGCTTTCCTACTCACTGTTCTCTCAGTAAGCTTTCCTGAGGAGAATGCAGAGGTAGAAAATAAAATAAGTTTCCCATAGGCATATAACAAATCAGGTGCAGTAGAAGAAGAATAGAAAAGAAGACAGAAAACAAAAATTCCAAATTTTACATCTGAAACAAGTAGTTTTCTTCCTTGTTCTTTCAGCTTGAAGTCCCAGGTAGGTCAAATCTCATTCCTGGGGTAAGCCTGCAGCTTAGCAAAGAGCTGTGATAGCTGGAAATCAGAAGAACTCATCTTCAAGGTCTCTGCTAGCAGATTTCTTTTGCAGGTCATCATGCCCTCCTTCACTGAGGACCTCCTTCAGCTGCTGGCACATTTTCTCACTGGCAGCTACTTCAAAGATCCCCTCAGATGATGATCCTCCTGCATACAATATAACTAGGAGATACTGCAGAGTATGCAGGCAAGGCTGGAAAAACAGTTATATTGATGAAGAAAGGTGTTGTGACAAATGAATCTTGCCTCAGAGACAGAAGCAAATTTGGATGGCGAGGTGGATTGTGCTTTCACTGGGTTGGGACCTAGCTGTTTCTCTAAATAGATTACATTCAGAGAAATCTGCTTTTGCCCTGCAATCCTTTTAGACTGGTAGACTCCACTTAATTCCATGAGTTCAGTTCCATTCCCTACCAGAGGCAAATGAGGTACAGGTCAATCCTTCACATTGAAATCTAGAACTCCCCAATGCTCATGACATAAACCAGGCTGAATATCCAGCAGAGAATGCTTAAACTAGACTCAGATTTAGTTCCCAGGCAGGGCTTATACAAAAGTCATAGACAGCCAGAGCTCTTTCACAGCCTGTGAGCTGCAAGATAAAGAGAAACAGCATTAGACCTTGCTGTCCCTCATACTTTGAGCAGATATAGACAACTGCATGGTTCAGCCCCATGGGGAAGGTTCCAGAGACAGGGCGAAGTATGGTGGGGCAGATTAGAGATGTTCAAAGATGTCAAAGATCTGTCTCCCTCTTTCCTTTCAGAGAAGTTATTTTTCTCTTTTTTCTCCCCATTTGGAAAAAACAAAAGTCCTTGTAGCTACTATTCACGGGAAAGATCTGCCAGGGAATTATTCCAGGTATTATCACCATGATGTACTGGCATGTGTGAAGGGGGCTGCAGTGTGGGATGTCTACAAGTGAAAATCTCTCTTGCAAAAAATTCCTATTTTTACTCAGGCGTCCCATTGCCTCTCTACCAACCAGAGACACTTTGAAAGCTTGGACTTTTGACACAATTATCAAGACAGAGTACAGGGTGCAATACGTACAAGTGTTTTGTGAAACCAGCTTTCCATTGCTCTTGGCACTTCTTTACAAGAAGCTGCTATTACCATGCAGGTAATTTTAGAGTGTAAGGGGCAAATACAGCAGGGTAAAACAAAGGAAGTATTCCTGCCTGCATGAGGCAGATGAATAGCTGAGAAGCACAAAATGACCAAGGGTCTGTCTGGTACAAAGCCTTGAGGAAGCCAAGAGTCTTCTTAGTGGTCCCTTCAGTTTATCATAGAATCATATAGAATTGTAGAATGTTTTGGATTGGAAGGAACACCTTCCACTAGATTAGATTGCTCAAACCCCATCCAACTTGGTCTTGAACACCTCCAGGGAAGGGGCATCCACAAGTTCTCTGGGTAATCTCTTCCTCATCACTACAGTCCTTGATGAAGACTCCCTGCCTGTCTTTCCTGTAGGCCCCCTTCAGCCTATCAATGACGACACTGTTTGGTGTCATCTGCAAATTTGCTGAGGGTGCACTCAATCCCCATGTCCATGTTGCTGACTCAGATATTAAATAATACTGGTCCCAGTATGGACCCTTGAGGGATACCACTCATTGCTTGTGTCCGCTTCAACATTGAGCATCTGACTGCAGCTCGTTGTGTATGACCATACAGCCAATTTCTTATCCACCAAGTAGTCCACCTGTAAAAACCATATATCTCTATTTTAGAGACAAAGATGACATGCCTGTCAGTGTCAAATGTTTTGCACAAGTTCAGGTGGATGATGTTAGTCATTCTTCCCTTATCCATCAATGCAGGATAATAGGCAGGACAGAACTGTGGCAGGGCTGGAGACCTGGCATTGCTGCAGCCTCCAGGGCCCTGACAGACAGCTCTGATGTGATTGGTGGAAAAGCATTGTGTATTCCAAACCAGTGATGGAAAAGAGCCATCAAAATTCATGATGTATATTAATTTTAATATTTATGAGAAAGAGAATGACAATATGCAACCAGTCATGCTCTACGTGATCACAGAATCACAGAATCTCAGGAGCTGGA
>NW_010200498.1:951-6980 GCF_000695765.1 Mesitornis unicolor | reverse complement strand
GGGGCTGGGGCGCGAGGTGTTTGTGCGGTGCCTCGGCGGAAATCCGCCCGCTTTGTTGTTCCTCGGCGGAAACGGTGCCCGGCTGCGGAGCGCCGCGGTTCGGACCTGGCGCTTTCTTCTCGGGCTCTGCGGTGCAGCGGCGCACAGCCGCGACTTGCTGGATGCCGTGCGGAGCAAGAGCTGCCCTCGCGAATGTCTGTGCACGACTCCGCTTTAGCAGGCGCTGTTTACCCCAGTCTTTTAGATTCAGAAATTGGTGTGTCTTTTAAGTGCCAAATGCACCAGTTATAAATCTTACTAAAACCGAAGTGAAGGTGCTTTGCAATCACTATATTAAAACATTTCTGCTATGAAAAGTAATTATCTCTGAAAAATGCCTTGTTCGTATTTTAGATGACAGATCTGAAAGCATGTGTTAAAGTGTTTGTTTTATCGTACTTCTCATATGCAACTAGCGGTTTGTTTAGTGGAGAACGCGGGTAAAATCACAGTAACAGCTGCAGTATTTACCATCATTGGATGAGATGCGCTGAACGTGTCATTGCACTAATTTAAATAGAAAAAATAAGGCGTCATATAGTCATGCCATTATCATATAATTACCATATTTGTCTAAAGTGAGTACAGTGGATTTTAAGTTTAGATTTATGAGGCAGATATGCACTTACAGTAAATATGTATATAGATAAAGGTAACAGTGTGCACTAAAATAACAATGGGAACATCCCTAGGGAGCAGCATTCCCACTGTTATGATAGAATCACAGCTTTGAAATACACTCGCCTTTTCCGTATATGCATGCTGGAAACAGAAAACAAATGGTTTTCCTGTGGATCAGGCACTTCATATTCTAAAGTGCTCCTGGTATTAAGTTATTCAAAGAAAGTTATTAAAGAAAAAGATCCAAAGAATTTTTGAAGCAAACAGGTGTTCTGTGTTGCTGCCAAGTTATGGTAATTCTGAAATACACTATTTTCCCCATCTAAACTCTATTGAAACTATGGTGTTTATAAACACTTTGTGCTGCAATTTAATTGCTGGATGTTGAGCTCCTTCAAGCATCATGTACAGGACCAAATCTTTCAGCATGCATCAGACATTTTGGAGACAGAGACGTGAGTCTGATCTCCTGTTTTACTGACATTCTGTGTTGATTCTACTAGTCTTAATTTACTTCTAGATCTGAGAAGCCCAAGTCTGGCACCTGATGTTTTGGTTTGAGCATGCAGAGTGTTTATTGTGTATCTTAGATTTTTTTCTTTCATTTGTTCATCAGAAAGGGGAATTTGCTGTTGTTGAAAAACACATTGATTTGGATAGAGGCAGTAGTCAAATAACTTAAGTTTAAGTTTAATATTAATTGAAGACATCTAAGTCATGGTTTAGGGTACATAATGGCAAATGTTTGGTAATTCATTCACAGACAACCAGATGGAAGGTCAGGCTGAAGTGAAGCAGGTATAATCTATTGCAAGATTGGCAAAGCTGTCTGAAAGATAAATTTACACATGGTCAGTCATTATCTGTCTTTGTAGTGATGTTGATAAAAAACTGGATTATAAACACGCCATTCCCTCAGTAAAGCATCACCAAACACCATCACATCTTTAAAATGTTGATGCTGTTTGAAGTCCTACTGTTGAGTTTTGATCACTGTTGCTTCAGTGCTCTTTTGTAGATTTTTTTTTTTTTTGTCCCTGAAAAGGGGATTGAATGAAGATAAAAACCCAATATGACTCATCTACAAATGTTCACAAGCCAAAAAGATTTACTCAGTTTTTATTTACAGCTCTGGGATAAATAGCATGGCTTTGATTTCTCCATCTCTCCAAAAATATGGATACAGTACTCTAATGAAACCTGTGATAAATGGGAGTTGTGAATAATTACTAACAAAAAAAAAAAAACAACAAAAAACAAACCCTGGAAAATGGTGGGCTTTTTCTTCTATATTTACATATAATTCTCTCCAGCAGCTCCCCTTCCTCTAGTCTTATCCCCAACCTACAGTGAAGATTGCATTTCACAGAATCATAGAACGGTTTGGGTTGGAAGGGACCTTAGAGATCATCCAGTCCAACCCCTGCCAGGGCAGGGACACCTCCACCAACCCAGGTTGCCCAAAGCCCTGTCCAACCTGGCCTTGAACACTGCCAGGGAGGGGGCATCCACAACTTCCCTGGGCAACCTGGGCCACTGTCTCACCACCCTCACAGTAAAGAATTCCTTCCTAATATCCAGTCTAAATCTACCTTCTTCCTGTTTAAAACCATTCCCCCTCATTCAAGGACCTCTGCTTCAGTTCTCCATCCCTTACTATCTTTTTTTCGACAATAAAATGGGAAAAGGAACCTAAATGTATATTGCCATAAAAATTTGGTGGAAAATCTGAGAAATTAGGGATGAAAGGAAGAGGAGCTGCTTGAGTTTTTCAGGTTTTTTTATGTTTAAGTGCAAAAATATAAACCAGAACACTTCTTAAAACTTAACATCAGAGTTCATTGGCCCACTTGCATTTAGCCTTTCTGATGAAAAGATAGATGGCTTTTGCTTACTACTTCATAAATCATTTCATGAGATATTTAGCTTGATATCCTGATTCAGTTTGGGGCTGTTTAGTATCCTGCTCTTCTATAAGCAACAGAGATTTGCATATTTATTTTATTGTCTAGTGTGAAGTAGAAAACATGTGCTAGGTGGTATGGAGCCCTCTTTCTGAGGGATGTGGGCAGGGACCAGCACATCGTTTACCAATTGTAGCTTCACCAGCCCATGTAGTCCTTGGATTTTGATGAGGAAATGCAACCAAGTGATGCTGTTATGTAGGGTAAGGCTGCAGAGTAAATAACCCTCCATGGTAGTTGTATCTTTCATCAACATGCTGCCTCTTTGAGGGTAGCAAGAGGAATTTGGGATCATGTTGCATTTATTTATTTCATACTGGTAAATCGTTTCTGTGCATGCCTATGAATAAGTCGTGTTTCTCATCTGTGCCGCAAATCAGGATAAATCGGTCTGTGTGGAGCTCTGTGCTGCAGCAGTTGCGGTGTCAGTACCTCAGGTACCGAGGTACACCTCGGCTCCCAAGCTGGCCTGGGGACGTGTCGCACCCTGCAGTACAAGTGCTGTCTCTGAACGCACACAGGTGCTGCGGTGGCTCTGCCGTCACTGTCACTTCACCACGGGAGCTGTGGAGGGAAAGGCTGACGAACCAGCACCGGGGCTCACGTTTCCCTGCTGGGGGTCGCAGCTGGGGGAAGAGGGCTGCTCTTTCAAACCGCTTTCCTGGGCTGCCTGTGAGTCGGGGCCAGGGCTCCTCCGGTGCCTGTGAACGTCTCCCACCTGAGGAGCAGCTGGCGGGTACTTCTGGGAGGATGCAATAGGCAGACGTTGTCGTGGCTTCAGGAGGAGGTTGGGGTTTTTTTACCAGGGATCTGAACTGGATAATGAACTTCTTGGGTGATTTAAAACCTGTTCTCTATTGTAATTGAACAAAGTCTCATTTTCATCTAGCATTAATATGTTAAAAAGTAAGCTGGATTGCAGATGTTTTCAGTTGTACATCCTAATTGATGGCAATATCTAGTAAATGCCATTTGTGTGGGAGTGAAAGGGTAAACAACAAAACATTGAAAGCAGCTAAATGTATTTATTCCTTGTTTCTAGTGTGGACAACAAATGATAGCACTGCTTATTTCCAGCACGCACGGTGACAGCTGAGCAGACTATTCTCAAGCAAACATTTTTGCCTTCCAAGTATTTTATTATTAGGGGGAGGGAAACCCCGTGACCCTGGGGGGACTTGGAGTGCTTGCAGAGCTGCCATTCTTCTGCTCCCTTGTAGTACCAGAGCCATTCACTTTCAGAATAGAGCAAGGTTTGACTTTGTAGCTTTCAGTTAGGTCACTCAGTTTACAATTATGCTGTCCTCACTCACTGTTATTTCCAAACAAACATCTTTTAACAATAAAACGGAAAAGTGAAAACCGCAGAGTATTAACCTTCTCATCTCGACTTCCCTGGAAAAGACAGAATAATCAGACATTTGATAAAGCAAAATGTCATCAAATATGTCAACTAAAAAAAAAAAAAGCTTGGGTTAAAAGTGGAAGCCACATACGTTCCCAGCAGTGCTTTTCAGGAGAGCATAGGGCTGATAATTAATTGTGTCTCAGCAGAGTCCTCTGGCTGAGATGTTGCTGAATGGTCATAAGGTGCTCCCAAGTCAGCCAGTGCTATGGGAGTGGGCTGGCTGCTTAGGTTCTGTTCATCACTGTCTCAGGGACAAGAGTGCCTTGGGAACTGGATGGGTGTTTTTGGATGCTTGTTATTAGACCTGCAGCTCTTCTGTCAGCTTTCAAGAAGAGTTTCCAGCTTTGAGTTATAAAGTAAACTGAAAGGAATTTGTGGACTTGTTTATTATAATGCCAAGTCACTACAGCCGTATACTCCAGATTTTCTGTAGTATTACAAAAAAGAAAAAAAAAAGAGGGTTAATGTTCAATTTCAAGATAATCGGGATCTAATTTTAGGTCAATCTCATTGTGGTTTGTGGCTTTACACATTCATGTTGTGCTCACACCATATTCCCTTCCTTGAGGACCTGCATGTAATTTTTGCTGGCCAAAAGTATGAAGTTACTATTGGAAAGATTTGCTGTAATTGAATATATGGTTTAAAAACCCTACCTTTCTGAGGTTGGTAGTTATTGATGTTACCGAGAAGTCTACTGGCTTACAGAGAAATGTTTTAGTTTATTGTTTACGCATGTTCTCTCTCTCCATAAAAATCAACCACATCATTCTGTGGTGTCATTCATTTAGGAATTTGAAATCTTAGTATAGCTGATGTTTTTGACTGATTTCTTAAGGAAATTAGGCTTATGCAGTTATGCTTTCTCTGCGCCTGTCATATTGTCCGGTATGTCCATCTTATTTTCTTTACTAGTTTTTTTATCCCATTACCTCATTTCAGCTGAGCTTGAAAGAGAAGTAGATCTTTTTCAAGTATTGTGCAAATGTGTGGTGAAATCCAAAAGAGAGAGACTGATATTTCACTGCAGTGAGGAAAAAAAATTAAATCACACTGTGACTAGATCCTCGATATCAAAGCAACCACACAGGAGTGTTTAAACACTGCAACGCTGGGCAAGATCATCCGTGAAACAGACCCTCTGCTGTGCCTCAGGTAATCCTGTCCAGAAGGTGCAAATCTAAAAAGAATCAAGTTCCGTTCATTTCTCAATATTTTTTTTTTATAAATTTGAAATTAAAATCTACTTTTATTTTCTAGCTGATAACTGAGTAGCTTATTTTTACCGTGTGCTGTGCTGTATAGAGAAGGTGAATTCTCAACACTCCACGTACGTGTCAGTGGCAGAAGGAATCTTATCAGGTGTTGCATTGCACAAATTCACTATTTCCTGTATTCAGTAATTTTGCACGGTACGGGGTTTTTTTGTGATTTCACCCATCGGTGTTCATTGTTGAGGTAATATTGTTGTTGAAAATCTTCAGGCTTTTTCAATAAACATATTGGTTTTCCTGGTTGAATAGATAACACCATGTATGGTGACAAGTTAAAAAGCAAATAATAGAAGCAAATTTTACGTGTTTTATTTTTTAAGTGTCATTTTTTGTCGGCCTGAATGCCTACTTGGGAGAGTCTTGAGAGTGCATTAAACCTGCAGATTGCAGCATTATATGTTGGTTGTGCATTGTCCTTGATTTAGGTAGAAAGCTTGAATTATTGTAGCCATAAAGCTGTTTCTGGCAGTAGTAGTTTCAAAACATCACAGCCTTCCAGTAGATGTTAATAATTTATGTTTTCCAGTACGAATAGTTTTATTGACTCTGTTCTTCAGGGAGAGAGATGCACTTTAACATCTTTTTCCTAATTTTGGCTTCACTTGAGGCCAAGCCTTGAACGAAATCATGATTTTACTCTCATGCTGTATTCATTTCATTGGTGGCAATTGGATGTTGGCTCCTGCTGACCAACATTGTTTCTTTTTATAGGGACCCGATTCA
>NW_010200498.1:0-920 GCF_000695765.1 Mesitornis unicolor | reverse complement strand
ACGCTCTTTCTCAAATATTTCTGCTGTAGAAAATAATTGGTTTTCCAGTATTTTTGAGCAGCTGTTTAGTTTTTATCAGTTTTGCAGCTTCTTAGTAGAAAAAAACCACAGAGTAACTTCTGCTAGAAGTGTTTTGGGCTTCCAGAGATGCCAATCTCTCACCAAGTTGCTACTAATAGCAATATTTATTTGGTGCCTGAAAAATGCGCACAACTCTGTGAGGGTACTAGAGAATTGGATAAATTATGTTCTTTCTAATGTTAACATTTATTACAAAGATAAAACCAAGACATTATGGGAGATTTTTATGGTTTTAGTTCTTAAAAAGAAAAAGGAAAATTAACGTCGCATCAACCCAAAATCTTTTGATTGGTTGCTTGTAGGTTGTGAGATACAAAGAGCTGAGCTCATACTGTAAGTTTTAGATAACTTCTTACTGAAGTTGGAAGAACGTGATCTGACTTTTGTAGTATCAGGTGCTCCGTACCAGTTTCTGTGTCCTCCCTCACTGAAAACCTGGAGGCTCCTGGAGCTGACGGATGTGTCAGTGCTTGCATAGGCACAGGAGAAGGTATTCCTGCAGCTGTGCCTTTTCTTGGGTGGATGTGACAAGACAAAGGCATCGGGTTGGACAAAATCATCTGCCAAGCTGGAATCTGAATGCTGAATTAAGGAGAGGAAAGTTGAAGCAGCCTCCGTTAGAGAACGTGCTGAGCATGCCTGTTGTGTAATGCTGCAGCAATACTAAAACACAAATGGCTGCTGGCTGTGCACAGGCAGGGCTTTAATATCTCAGGATTTGGTGTATAATAACCTAAGACCATTTTTCACCTATGCAGTCAATTCTTATTAACAATGTTTGTTAAGGGATATTAAACACGTATACATAATTATGAAATATAACAAGGGAAAGTGCAGAG
>NW_010200497.1:1998-2344 GCF_000695765.1 Mesitornis unicolor | reverse complement strand
GGGCTGCGGCACCGTGTCCCCAGTGCGCACAAACTGGTTTCCCAGCTCTCCCGTCGCTCACGCCCTCCCTCTCCACGCAGACGCGCTGCTGGGCACCCAGATAGCGCAGCTGACGGGCAACGACGTGGACTCGGGCCCCGCGCTCTCCTACGCCCTGGAGGGGGGCGACGGGGCCGGCACCTTCGGCGTCCTGCGCTACGGGGGCCGGGTGGCCCTGACGGGGCCGCTGGATTACGAGCAGCGCAGCCGCTACACCCTGACCCTGCGCGCCTCCGACGGCCGCCACGAGACCCAGGCCAACCTCAGCGTCCTGGTGGAGGACGTCCACGACAACGCGCCCGTCTTC
>NW_010200497.1:666-1949 GCF_000695765.1 Mesitornis unicolor | reverse complement strand
CAGCGTCCTGGTGGAGGACGTCAACGACAACGCGCCCGTCTTCAGCCAGGGTTTCTACCAGGTACGGCCTGCGGGGGGCCCAATGCCCCCGACAAACCCCAGAAGACCCCCTGGACACCCCCTGGAGACACCCCAGAGTGGAACAGGATTGGCACCAAATTCAGATCCGAGGTCACAGACACCAAATTGAGATCTGAGGTCACAGACACCAAATTGAGATCTGAGGTCACAGACACCAAATTCAGACCCCGAGGTCACAGACACCAAATTCAGACCTGAGGTCACAGACACCAAATTCAGACCCTGAGGTCACAGACACCAAATTCAGACCTGAGGTCACAGACACCAAATACAGACCTGAGGTCACAGACACCAAATTAGACCCTGAGGTCACAGACACCAAATTCAGACCCAAAATTCACAGACACCAAATTCAGATCCGAGGTCACAGACACCAAATTCAGATCTGAGGTCACAGACACCAAATTCAGCTCTGAGGTCACAGACACCAAATTCAGATCCCAAAGCCCTGGCCACCCCACACGGGGCCGCGGTGCCGATTTTGGGCTCCTCCCGTCCCGTCGCAGGCGGCGCTCCCGGAGCACACCCCCGCGGGCAGCAGCATCCTGACGGTCAGCGCCACGGATCCGGATTCGGGGAGCAACGGGGACGTCACCTTCCACCTGGCCGTGGCCAGCCCGGACGTGGCCATCGACCCCAGCAATGGTGCGTGGGGCTGGGGGGCACGGCTGTGGGGCTGGGGCTGCGGGCAGATGTGGTGGCCAGTGAGACAGATGTGGTGGCCAACAAGGCAGATGTGGTGGCCACTGAGGCAGACAAGGTGGCCATTGAGGCAGAAAGGGTGGCCACTGAGGCAGATGTGGTGGCCAATGAAGCAGACAGAGTGGCCAGTGAGGAAGATGGGATGGCCAGCGAGTCAGACAGGGTGGCCATTGAGGGAGATGGGGTGGCCAGTGAAGTGGATGAGGTGGCCAATGAGGCAGATGTGGTGGCCAGTGAGGCAGATGGAGTGGCCAACAAGGCAGATATGGTAGCCAGTGAGGCTGACAGAGTGGCTATTGAGGCAGATGTGGTGGCCAGCAAGGCAGATGAGGTAGTCATTGAGGCAGACATGGTTGTCACTGAGGCAGACGGGGTGGCCAGTGAGGCAGATGAGGTGGTCAATGAGCAGACATGGTGGCTAGCGAGACAGATGAGGTGGCCAGTGAGTCAGGTAGGGAGGCCAGCAAGGCAGATGGAGTGGTCCACAGGGCAGACATGGT
>NW_010200497.1:0-635 GCF_000695765.1 Mesitornis unicolor | reverse complement strand
TGGGCCGGAAAGGCGGAGGGGGTGGCCAGCGAGTCAGACAAGGTGGCCACTGAGGCAGACGAGGTGGCCAGAGAAGCAGAGAGGGTGGCCAACGAGTCAGAAAGGGTGGCTATTGAGTGAGATGGGGTGGCCATTGAGGCAGACGTGGTGGCCAACGAGGCAGATGAGATGGCCAGTGAGACAGATGAGGTGGCTAGCAAGTCAGACAGGGTGGCAAGCGAGGCAGATGAGATGGCCTGCGAGTCAGAGTGGTCTTTGAGACAGATGTGGTGGCTAGCAAGGCAGACATACTGGCTAGCAAGGTAGACATGGTGGCCAACAAGGCAGATATGGTGGCCACTGAGGCAGATGAGGTGGCCAGCAAAGCAGATGAGCTGGCTAGCGAGTCAGACAGGGTGGCCAGCAACACAGATGGGGGCGGGCCGGGGCGCCCGGGGGGGCAGACGGGGTGGCCACTGAAGCAGATGAGGTGGCCACCGCGGCACACCGGTCATTATGGCCCCCAAACACCCTTCCCCATCACCCCCGGTGCTGACTCTGCCCTCGCCGCCCCCCTCCCCTCTCTGTGCAGGGACCCTCTTCACCACTCGCCGCGTGGCCTTCGACGCCCGCCGCCCCACGCTGGACCTGGTGGT
>NW_010200496.1:0-811 GCF_000695765.1 Mesitornis unicolor | reverse complement strand
AAGCAGAGGCAGAAAGTGACCTAGGCAGAAAGTGTTACCCTGGGGTAACACTATAAAAAAAGACATTTTGGGTATTAGCAAAGAATCCAGACATCAGAGCATCTTAGCAACACACCTTGCATAAGCTGCTTGTACTTCATAGTTATGAACTCAATTATTTCCAAAGATTTTCTCTTCAATATTAGCTAGTTTTATTGATTCCTGTATACAAGATTCTTAACATCTGTGAAAAAGTAACTTACAGGTGAACAGCAGCCTGGCTCTTTTCAGTGTTAGACAGAGCTGATCCCTGCATGTCTGAGAAGGTTTCTAGGATTTGGAGCATATGGTAGATCTTAAATCACTTTGATGATGATAAAAATTATGATCCCCAGCATCTGGAATCCCAGAATTCTCTCTGCGTATGAACCTGGAAAGCAGAGATCTTCAGATCTTATGCTGCATCACTGCATGACAGACACTGCCAGTTTCAGTTGGGTTAAAGCATCCCGCACCACCCCTGCGCTGAGCACCAGCCAGCGCTACGCTAGCTTGTGAAATCTGCACTGAGTGTGAGCTAAGCGAGGCCTTTTGCTTCTGTTCAGAACGCCCTGAGGTGGAGCCCTGAGGTGGAACCGGGCACCACCCGAGGGCCCCAGCCCCTGACCTGCTGGGGCCTGGGGCTCCAAACCCCCAGTGTGATGCCCCTGTTCCACAGCCTGGTGCACACCTGATGCCTGTGGTAGCACCAAGTCCTCACGGCGGGGCAGGGCACAGGCTCCGGGTGGCCAGGAGGGCCGCCCACCCGCCACCTGCTCCCTGGAGGAAATCG
>NW_010200495.1:0-1503 GCF_000695765.1 Mesitornis unicolor | reverse complement strand
TGGGGATGCGCCGGTGGGATTGGTTAAGGGGGAAAGGCACAGTCCCCACCAGGTCCCACTGGCCCTGGAGTGACTCAGACTTGGTCGCATGGGGCTTCCTACAGGGTCAGACCCGCCTGGTGTGGGGGTGCTGGGAGGCAGGGTAAGCAGGGCAAAAAGGTACTGAAAATCGTGCATCAACCCAAAAACACGGGGAGGGGCCCTGCCGGCACCCGTTTGGCCCATGGGAGAGCAAATGGCAGAGGCTGGATGGGAAGCAGCATCCCTGGGCCGGCACCCACCGCGGCTGCCGGGCATTTGGTCAGCCCGAGCGGGGCAGGAGGTGCAGGAAGAAAGGAAGGAGCGTGTCGTAAAATGAGGTGACAGCAGCCACGCCGAGGGCAGCTGGCTGGCAAGCTGCTGTCACCTGGCTGTGCTGGCACGTCCATTTGGGGATGGAAAGGGAGAAATCGGCCAACTGCTAAATTCAGCCCCAATCGATGCAACACGCCACCGCAGAGCCATCCGTCACACGGCTGCAGGACGACAGCCGTGGGCTCTGGGCACGACTTGCCTTGTGGCACTGTCCTGCGGCTTCTCCCTGTGGGGACCAGAGGAACCCAGCAGCCAGGGAAGGCTGGGATTTGGGCTCTGCTCCTTCCCTTGCTGGGTCCTGCTCCTTTCTTTGAGGATGTTACACCAGATTTGGGCTGTGAGGCACTGGTGAAGCAGCTCCTGTTTCTCCTCCCATAAGGGTCCACCTCTCTGGGTCCATTTCTGCTGATAGCTTTTCTCATCCATGTCCCATTCCCACCCCATCCCCACTCCCTTGCCCATCTCCGTCCCATTCCCACCTCCACCTTCATCCCAAGCCTATGCTCACTCCCATCTCCATCCCCATCCAACCTCTATCCATCCTATCCCCATCCCATCCCATCCCATCCCATCCCATCCCATCTCATCCCATCCCATTCCATCTCATCCCATCCCATCCCATCCCATCCCATCCCATCCCATCCCATCCCAATCCATTCCTGTCTTCTCTCCATGTCTTCCCCCATTTGATTCTCCCAGTCCCATTTTTGACACCAGCCTGTCAAAGCCCATGGTTCTCATGGGAAAAGGAGGATTGGGATGTGATTGTGGTCGAGGGGCTTAGGGACAGCACAGCACCTCAGGGTTACAGGCGCTCCCCTTCTCATGTCCTGTGTCCATGCATCTTCTCCCAGGACATCCTGGTGCCTCTGAGGCATGGAGCCCCCGCAGTGCTGGCGCAGGGCACGGGGGTGGGCTTGGGGCGCATGTGTGGGTGCAGAAGCCAGGTTAACCCAAGGACAGAGAAGAGCAGCCACCCCCTGCCTGTTCCGTCCCCCCGAGGGGCCAGTCTTGGGCAGGAGGTGGTGGCTCTGCCCGCTATCACCGCAGCCGTGGTGGCAGCGGGGGACCCCAGTGGCAATCCCTGCCTTGTGTCGCCTGGCCGGGGTGAGCGGCGGGACGTGCGGTGACTCACGGAGTTACGGCTGA
>NW_010200494.1:0-7687 GCF_000695765.1 Mesitornis unicolor | reverse complement strand
TTGTATATATTATATATATATTGTAATATGCATATTATTTTTCAGGTTATTTTTTTCCCATTCAGCTGGGCTATGTCTAAAGCTGCACTTTTTATTTGGCTGAATGGGAATTGTGAACTGTTGATAGCCTTAAATTGTCTATCTGACTTTTCCTGGAATAGTTGCAAGGACTGAGTTGCCACTATTTAGTGAGTATTATTTAGGACAAAAGGTAATACACCTGTTTTTGTACAGAAAGGAGAAACAGAACAACTGATAGAGTAAGCTTTGTGTCAAATTTGAAATGTCAGCAATATACAGTACCATTGCAATGACAGTGATGCTCTGTACTTTATAGTGCATTTCATTTCAGGAGCTGAAATAAACTGTACACCATTATTGAAGCAATTCTGTCATTGTAGTGTATGAGAACTCACATTTAAATCTGTTAATTACATTATTGTACATACTTTATCAGAAATCTTGTTAGTCAAACTGATTACTCAATTCCAGTTGCCTGGCTTTATCTTGCAGAAGAATGTGTCTTACTGGGGCATGGTTATGAAATTACACTTAAAAAACATTTTCTAGAAAAGGTTTTTAGAGGATTTTAATGGTAGGCTGAGTTGGGACAGTTTTACTTATAAGAATGACAGTGTTGCAGCTTTTAAGCAGATCTGATGCCACTGTTTGAAGAGACATTGGGATTTAGTAGTTTTGAGAGAACAGATTAAAAATAAGGTGACTGTGATGCACAGGATTTTTACACCACTATGTCTCCTATTTGTATATTTAAAGATAAATTGTTAGCAAAACTGTTGGCAGTCCTTTTCCTTCTGCCTCATAATAGTTGTATTTAGAGCCTGGAGGCTCAATCAGCAGATGTGTATTGAATTTTATTGTTTGCCTCTGGATAGGCTTTTCTGCTCCTCGGTTTTCTGTGCCCAAAGCTCATTCTCTTCTGTTTTAGAGATTTACTAAATGCCATGTGTGTTCTCAGCTGTCACCATCCCTTTCTTTCAGTCCTCCTGCAGTTTCTAATTTATTGTTGCTGCCACTGATCACTTTGCTTTTTACACGTGCCCATCTCCCTCTTCCCTGTCTCTGTCTTCTGATTCATGTTATGCTCCAAGACTGTGCTTGGTCCTCTGGAGCTCTCACTGATGGTCTTCAGTAAAGGAAGAAGGAATCCTGCCTCTTGCAGGGTTGACTGTGTGAGGCTGCAACTGCTTGGAGAAAGGGAACAATTTTGTTGGCATAATGGCATGTTTCTGCCCTGTGATCAATTAGTGTGATGTTGTAGCTATTGAATAGTCACAATTAAACCAGTGTAATAACTAGATACAATGAGGCATAGTGCTTAGGCTAGCACAGACACGGGCAGGCTGATCCCAGCTAGTGCTGGTCCAGCCAAAATGCAGCGCTGTGCTTAGACTCAAAACCACTCCTGGTTGTGGGTTGTGTCCCCATAGATTTACAGTATTGTATGAGGATACATTTACCTTTTCCCTGTGAGCCCTCCTGCTATCTCCTGAAATATCCTTCTCTTCAATAACTTTTTTCCTGTTGTCACATTCGAGAGCTGTCTGAGTGTAGGTAGTTCTGGTCATTCTGAGCTAGATTCCCAATAGTAATTTGTGAATGTATTATATCTAGTAGTTCCTTAGCCACAGTGCCACTATGTTTCTTCTCCTTGCCTATAGCCAGAAACTTAGGGCAGCTTAAAAGGGAAAACAAAGCAGAGAAGAAAACATTATCCCATACAGACCTAAGGATGGCACTCCAGACCACATGGACAAACAAAGCTAAATTTTATTATAAGTTATAACAATGTGATTGGGCTAAAGGACATAAATCAGAATATATTTAATATACAATGTAAGTACTGTAGCAACTACTTACTAATTTGCATTTACTAGATCTAGTAAAATAACTAAAGTAATATTTTAAAGCTAGATTAATTATTAAGTAGAGATTGATGTTACTTTGCCCTATCCAATGTCTGCAAGTAGCCCCCTTTCTCTCAGCCTCAGAGGACTAATCGTTGGAGGCGCATCCCCACAGAATAATCAGACACACCTTAGGGGGAGAGTGTATAAGAATCCCCAATTGTTCAAGAATGGGATGGGGCTTTTATTGAGTAAAGTGATTGACTGTCAGTAATTTCTTGCTAAGCCAAACCTCCTTGCTCAGCGATCCTTCTATCTTAGCAAAATATTTTATCTCATAAGAATACTGTTGTCTTTTTATCAGTCTTCTATTTTTCTCTCTATCTGGGTCCAACTGGTCCAGAGTGTTTTCCAACACCAAGGCACAGTGTAACCGTCTAGCATATCAGGTAGTTTTCCTTCAGCAGAGAGCATACAAAGAGGGGTCAGTGTTGAGTCTCTTTTCCCTCAATTAGGCGGAGCATCCTGCCAAAAGCACACTGAAAGGTAAGGGGGCAAATGTCAAGTCTTTTCCCCCACTGAGGCAGAGCATCCTGCTACAAACATCACTGAATGTTTTTATTATATTCTACCAAATAGTCTTGTTTCCTTCTGAGAGAATAAATGGCCTTTAAGTTTAACTTAATTCTGTTCAGTCCAGTGATCTACTAACTTCTCTTTGGCATTTTTATTAGAAATTTTGAAAAAACAATTGATCTAGATAAACTGAGACCTTTTTGACCAGAGTAAAGTCACTGACATTTTGGCATTGCTGCACTCCTTAGTGGTACTAACCCAAGCATTTTGCTTTCAGTTCTGCTGCATTTCACGCGTAAAATTTTATATGCAGAAAGATTAAGAACTTGCAACCTCCTAATTAGCAAATCTAATAAGTGGTGAACAATTTATGGTTACATGCCAAATACATTATGATTATGAAGTCATTGCAATATAATAATGAATTTTGACAATATAAATTAAGATCTTCCTCATTTAGTGAAAATGTTGTAAGTCACACAAAAACATTGCTTCTTATTGGGCTGAAATAAACACTGACATTAAAAGAGAATGCAAAGGACAGAGAGTACAGTTCTTAGGTAGGTCATGTTCCAATAAACATTTTTGCAAGCTTGGCAGTATATTCAAATTTTAATTGAAACATATCCATTTATAATTTCACAAACATAAAAATAATGCTCTTATTTTTGTTCACTCTTTTTGGTGACTTTTTGCCAAAGTTCTTTAAAAAAAATAAAGTGCAGTCCTAAAGCATCTGAAAGCTGCAGTTTCTATAGCACTGTTGACAGGGCTCTATTTGGTTTTAGTAGATAGAATACTTCTATTTAAGACTGGGTGACATGAAAAAGGTAATTAATTGATGTTGCTTGATGAATAGTTGTTGGCAAAAGATATTGATTACCTTAGTAGTAGACTAATAAATACCACATTACATTATATTAGTTGATTAGATGAGGATCTACAATCATTTTTCCTTGGAACAATCTTATCTTTCCTCCTTTATTTCTCACTTTCATTTGAATTCTTAAGCTTTTCATGGATTCATGTTTCTGTGTTTCAAAGGGAAGATATTTTTTCTATATCAGAACCTTACACTTAAATCTGAAGATCTTTTAACCAAACAAAGCAGTGCTGATACTAGCATTTTTTAAGCTCTATGTCATAGTAACATAACCTATGAAGTAAGTTATCAGAGCCACCAGAACAATAGGGTTCACAATATCTTTTGGTTTACTGATAAATACCATGCACTTACAAAGCTGTCATTGCAATTAGGAACCTTAACAGGCAATGGCTGAATTTCAGTATTGCAGCGCACATTCATTTAGGTCCTAGACTGCAGTTCAGTGACAGTAATTTTAATTCCAGGATCCCTGTAGAGGGGAGAGAAAGGGCGAGGGAGGGAGAGAAAGAGGGAGAGGAGGAGGAAGGAAACAGAAGGAAAAAATTGTACTTTTTGTTTGGAACTGTTAAAAATATTTTTCTATTTTTTACCAGCACACTTCATACCAGATCAGGTAATGCCTGAACTACCTTACTTTTATGTCTGATTATCTGTTTTTTAGGCCCCAGTAGTCAGTACAAGGGTACATGCTGATATAAATGTTGTTATAATTCCTCGTGGATTACTCACTGGAAATACAGACATATGTCGTTGCACAATCCAGATATAATTTGTTCTACTAGGGGTCTGGTTGTATTGAGATATGGTTTTAATAATTGTGGTGCCACAGACTAGGCAGTAGCTTTCAGACATGTATAACGTACAAAGATAGGAAAGAGCATAGAGATGTTTGAGCTCAGTACTCTGCTTCCAGTGTTGCTCTGCTGTAAGGGCAAAGTATGGAAGGAGATAAAAATCAGAGTAGAATGAGCTCTTCCTACAGATAATCTGAAATTTTTTTGCTATTTTTTCACAGAAGACTGGAGGATAGAGCTAGATGCAGAAGTCAAGCTTCAAAGAGAAGTAATAATACAAGTAATTTTTTGTTTACATACCAGGACTTAGATGTTAATACAGTAAAACATTGAAACAAACTAACATTTGAGTATACAGCTAGTCTTGCATATGATCAATATTTACTGAGGTAGGCCTACACATTTTCTTAGTGAGTTTTTATATGAAAGCTGAAGTTACCAGTATGAAATTAATTCCTATTAAAAAGCTTACTGCAGTTTTTAGTACAGCATTTTCAAAGTGTTCTGTGGCTGAATGAGAACTGGACTAGTGTTACGCAGTTCTGTTGAAAAGTTTTTATGAGTGTTGGAAAACATTGTACAGGGTTTTAACTGTTTTTAACAGTTTTTTAACTGTTCCAGAAAATAGATGGTGTTTGTCATTTGGAAAAAAAAACTAAAAATGGTCCCATTTTTTACTGCGTTAATGCTTGTGAAATGATTGGTGATAGGTGGATTCCATACACAGAGAAAAAATACATTCTAAATTCCTTTAGGAAAAGGCAAATCAGTATATTGAAGCTGAACACAAGTAAAAGATGAAGTACTTTCCTCTAGGGTCCCAAATGACAATGTGTATGATCTATTACAGAGCTTTCTGCTGGTGTAGCTGCAGGATATGAGCAAAAACACATGGGAATTTAATATCCTTGTGCCTTCAAAAGTTGTGATCCAGTCGACTGTTGTTTGTGGCATTCAGCTTTCAAGAATTACAGCGGGATTATTTGGACTTTTTTTTAATCATTAAGATTATTGGCATGAGTTCCAGTTGAGGTAGAACAGAAAGCCGTTAGAGACAGCAGAGGTTCCAAATGACTAATTGTTTTAAAAGGAAGTAAGTGCATGTAGTGTATTTGTCCCAGGGCAAGGGGAAACTTAGTGATCCCTCCCTTCCCATGTTTAATTTGATCAGAAAAGAAATTACTCTTATTTTTGTCTATTTATCTACATTTACAGGGTTGTTCTGAGCATTAGTTAGTGTTTGTGCAGTGTTTTGAAAACACAAAATCCTGTGTATCTACTGTATATTTTTCTTGCCCTTTTAAAACATCACTTGTATTGGAAAAAAGATGGTTGGTTTTTATTTAAGTTACAAGAAGGTCCTCTGTAGGAAAAGTACTTGCTGATTGAAAGAATCAGTCACTTCTTGGATTTTTTTTTAATTATTCTTCTTTAAACTAAATTATTTGCAGAGTTGTTACGTTTTTAGAAATGAGGCTGACACATTCTACTCTGTAAGGATCTGAATTTCATTTGTTCCTTCTTTGCACAATTGATTTGAACCCCCAGAGTCTGGCCATTTGTTTCTTGTAAACTCCTGGTCAGTAATAATCTATCTTTGTCCTCACCTTGTTGTAGTCTAAATGGACTTATGTACTATCTTTTTTGGCTCTTAGAATATTATATTTTAGGGCTTTATCAGCCTCTCTAAAATGTTTCTCCCCTCACTTTTCCCCCTGCCTCCAGTTTTGAATCTATGAGAAATCCAGATTTTTTTTGTGGAATGTCATGCACTTTCTCTGTTGCTGTTGTACTTCTATGTTTTACTTTGTTAACAATGTGATATCAAATGTTTTTTCCCATGTTTTTCTTCATCTTTTCCTATTCCTTTGAGCCCTGCTTTCTTTGGCTGTGTTCCAGAGCTAAGAATGTTGTTTTTCCAAAGGATTACTTGAATTATATATATAATTTAAAACCTGATGATCTCAAGGTCTCTTCTTTATATCAAAATACTGGTCTTTGTTAGACTGAGTGCACTACAGAACATGTCTGAGAGGCATGTCTGAAGTCTTACAGCAACCATGAAAATAGGTAGGATTAATTTTTTAAAAGGCCCCTCTTTGTTTCCTATCAGTTCTCATCCTGATTAGTTTTTGGTTCTTTTAGAAGACTGATCACTTGACCTATTAAATAAATATGCTATTTTATTGTGGTAGTAATAATAATCTAAAAGCAATTACTTGGGCAGCTGTCTGAAGGGCTCTGGTATTTTGAAAACCTTATCTGCTATGAATCATGGAGCAGACCTGGATGTTATTGAAAATCCAGACGACCCAGTGCTTCAAAACAATGTTCTGTCTAACATCTTCTGAACAGGCCATAGCTGTCAATGAAGTAAGAAAAATGGCAGTAATTAGACCAAGTCCTTATCTCTGCTTTGATATGTAGCTAACAATAACAGATGTGGGAAATAAATGTACTTCTATTAATGTATCCGTTTATGCAGTGTGTTTTTAAAGCAGGTGGTGATACAGGAGAGTTTTCACTCTCATAGTAAATTTCAGCAGATTTTATGTTCTCTTTTTAAAGATTTAGCTCTTTATTAAACTCAGTGTTTCCATGTTTCTCTCTGATGTAAATTACATTGTTTGATAATAGTGTCCTTCCATAGCTTTGGCTGAGTTTCTTAGGAGAGGCTTTAACTCTAGGGCACGTGATCTAGTATCTCTCCTTGGCACTTGGTTCTCTTGAAAAATTTGTTATATTAATGCCTGTTTAATCCCAAATCAATGAAGAATTTACTTTGCATTGCATTTTGCCCAGTTTTTTCTGTGCCTCATGGTTACATCATGCTTTCTTGACTGCAGCTTGTTCACTGTCTTGATAAAGCAAAGATTTAAGAGAGCTGCTCTCCCTTGATGACTCATCTAAAGAATAAAAAAAATGGCTTGACAAAGAAATAAATTATTCTTTAACAGACAGTGATTGGTCTTGATGGAGATGAAAACTATGGATTGAATAAGGCAAGAATGTCAAGCTTATTTCATAAAAACTATCCTGGTATAATCAGCATGCCTTTCAGGGGTCTGTGCAAGTCATGAAGAATCATAATTTGCACAAACCATGTCTTTTTGGTCTCATTGATTGTATCTTTTAAGAGTCACAATTATGCAATGCAGTTAATAATTTATGATCATGAATTTGGGTTTATGGTATGTATTAAAAGTATTTTTTTAATTGCTAAAGCTTTATCTTGTGTCCTTTGAGTGAATTGCAGTAATAAGTCTTTAATTTAAAGGGATGCTGTCAACCTAAAACATACTCCTTTATTTCATTCTATTTTTTTTTAGTTGAGAGGAGTCTCAGAGACTATGCCAGTTCCCTTGCCAGTATTGTGATTTCATGGCAACCCTGCTTTTTGCGTTTTTCGAGGTGTTTTTCTTTCCAGCAGACAATAAGAAAATTGACTGGTGTAAAACAAGCTTTATAAAATATGCAAAATGTAAAATACATAGAGTTAACTATTTTTTGTATTTTATTATCTGATGTTGTGCCCTCATTATTATTATTATTATTATTATTAT
>NW_010200493.1:0-1906 GCF_000695765.1 Mesitornis unicolor | reverse complement strand
TTTATGTATCTATATATATTTATATATATTTATACATTCACACACAGATTTTTATATATTTTTACATATATATTTCCACATGTTTTATAGATACATTCCCATATATAAATGGGATGTCTGGAGCTGTACTGGCCTTTCTGGTGCAGATGGTTTCACCGACTGCACAGAGTGACCCTCCCACGTGGATTTGGCTGCTGTGCTGCCCTGTTAAGGGGTCGGTGCTGTTAGGGCAGGCTGCTGGGCTGCCAGGATGTTCTCCAGAGCAACCCAGTATCACCACAGCTCAGGCAGTAATGCTGTGTTTTCGGGCTGGAAGTGCCACAGGTCCCCAGGAAAAGCCCTCAGCTCTCACACTGAGAGCATTAATGGTGGTTTAATGTGTTCTGGACATGCTCCTCCGCTTCTGCTCAGGGTCAGGAAACCCTTCCCAAATGAGGGGGTTTCTGCAAGGCTATGAACCCACGGCAGAGCCGAGGGGCCAAGCACAACCCGGCTCGGGGGGTTTGGTGGGCGCAGGCTGGGAAAGGCTCTTGTTTAACCCCGGTCTCTTCTTTTTTAGGATAAAGATAAAGTTTCTCTAACCAAGACTCCAAAGTTGGACCGCAGCGATGGCGGCAAAGAGGTGAAAGAGCGAGCGACCAAGAGGAAGTTGCCTTTCACTGTTGGGACAAATGGAGATCAAAAAGACTCGGATACAGGTACAGAAACGATGGGGTTCACCCTCAAAACGTGTGTGGGTCCCGTGCACAACCGATCCATATGGAGCCTTACACTGAATTTCCTATGTAACACATGTGTATACCTTGCTAATCATGGTATGTTGGTTTGGGGCCTTTGGCTTTTAGGATTTCACTGTCCTAAAATGGGACATTTATTTCTGATGGGTGCATGCGGCGGTGGTGTCAAACACTGGGAAAACTGGAGGTCACCCATGGGCTGGGGGTGTCCCTTCGGTGGTGCGGGTGGTCCTGAGGACTGTAAGGACACGAAGGTGGCGTTGAAGGGGCTGTTGGGTTTGTAAGTGACTGGGAATTGCTGTCGCAAAGCTTTGACGCAGAGGAATTAACGCTGTTTGGTTGCAAGGGGCTTAAATACGGCAGAGGTTTGTGTGGGGCCTCTCTGTGCGCTCCTGCGTTGGGAAATATTTGTGTTCAGGTGAGGATCAGTGATTGTGCAGAGAGAAAATGGACTGAAAGTTGGGAATGTGCTCAGAAGTGGTGCCAGAGCCGTGTTTGTGTTGCTGTGGTCTGCTGTGCTGCAGGACAGGGAGGGCAGATTTGACCAGGTCACGGGTGCTGCCTGATGCGGCCAGCGCGGCACTGGGGGCTGTTTTGGACGTGAGGGCACACAGTGGTGTGTCCTGGGGCTGACCTGGTGTTTCGGTGGGTTTCCGTGTGCCAAATGATCTTTATCTCAGTTGCTGAACTCCCCGTCTGCAGAGAAAGTTGGAAAATATCGATTGATTTCGTTAACGACGGCCGTGTGCAGGCACCAGGCATCGTTGTTGCGAGTGCGTCGCCGAATGAATAGCGCCTGTTGTGAATAACGCCCGCGTTCAATACTCGGTTGTCAATTTAATCCCAAACTCCGGGAGAGTCTGACCCTCGTGACAGCCAAAATGTCCTGGCCGATGCCCCCGCAGCAGTTGCTGCTTCCCGAGGGTCCTGGGCAGGAGCCCGTTGCTCTTCTCTTGGCTCTTTCGCTCCAGGAATCAGAGGCTGGAGGTGAGAAAAGGCTCCCTGGTGTCTCTTGCGCTGCAGCCGTGGGGCGTTTTAGGTCCTTCTGCTCCTCAGCCGGGCTCCAGGCACTCGTTTCACAGATCAGGGCGTGTTTGTAGTGCATAAAAGCTGCTTTGCATGGGGATGGAGCAATGTCCTGAGCCTGTGCCGTGGTTTAGGGCTGGGCT
>NW_010200492.1:0-264 GCF_000695765.1 Mesitornis unicolor | reverse complement strand
TTGGCCTTCACTCATTGCACTTCTGCAACACTTCCTGTATTTATTAACCAGTTATTAAACGTTTAATGATCAGACAGTATTTGTAAGCTATCAATTCAACCTTAATTTAAAGACCTGTACACAGATTATTCAACACAGGCTCAACATTAAACTCTGATACAACGCAGCGATGGCAGCGATTGATTCACAGCCCCACCAAGAGCCCCCAGGAGCCGGCAGTGCCCCGGCAGCCGCCCAGCGCAGGCCTCTCCCCTGGGCATGGGG
>NW_010200491.1:0-306 GCF_000695765.1 Mesitornis unicolor | reverse complement strand
CACACCCCATAACAGGGATGCGCTCAGGCAGGGAGAGGAATACCCGAAAAACAAGGCCGCCCAGCCATCTGCTGCAACTCTCCTCTCGTCTGCCGCTCTCTCCTCACTGCCCTGTCCCTCCAAGTCCCTCACTACAGTAACAACTGGGTATTTTTTATAAAATCCGTGTAGAGAAAATAAGCGCCCAGAGAAAGAGAAACCCCAGGAAAGCTCTCGCTTCCTACCTGGGCAGGGTTCAGCTCAGTTCAGTGCGTGCGGAGGAGGAGGGGGCAGAGGAGCACTATCTGAAACAGAAGTGGCGCCAAA
>NW_010200490.1:383-1759 GCF_000695765.1 Mesitornis unicolor | reverse complement strand
AGCCCGGCCGGCGGCTGAGGCCCTTCCTGCGGGGCGTCCGCGGCTAAAGGGGGAAAAATCCCCCCTCCTAAATCAGCTCAGCTTCAATCCCGACCGGCGACCGCGTTTTAAAAATCCGCAATGACTCCGCAAGGCTGAATAAGGGGAACGAAGCCGAGGAAAAGTGTTCCAGCCCCCGAAACCCCCGAGCCCTCTCCCCTGAACGTGTGGGGGAAGGGGTCTCTCCGGGGAAACACCGCTTCCCTGCAGAGAGGACCCCCCTCCATCCCTCCAAACCCTGAGACCACCAACTTGGAGATCCCCCTACACGCAGCGGAGGCTGCAGGGGCGAGACGCCCCTGTCCATCCCCACGGGGACCGGCTGCTGTTTCTTATCCGCTCCTACTACTTTTGGCTCATTTTCCTCCCGCACTTCACAAACAAACAAGCAAAAAAATTAATAATTATTAAAGATCGCCACTTTATAATAAAATAACCCGCCCCCTCCGCGTCTTCCAGACACACAACCACCACCCAGTCTGGCTGCACATCGCTTTCTTCCTTCGGATCCTGTCTCCTGAAAGCAGGCTCGGTTATTAAAGGAGGCTGAACAAAGATAGCCCCGAGAGCGGCTATCAGCGCATTTTAACTTCATCAAAGACTTTGGGGGAGAGGGAGAGGAGGGGTCTGGCACCTTCTAGTAATGAGCTTGTCAGGAACACCCCTGCCAGAGCAATTGAACAATTTGCACACAAGCAAAAGAAAAGGAGAGGGGAGGGAGGGAGGAAGGGGAAATGCTACAAAAGCCCCTTCAATTTCCAACCATGTGCTTGGCAATCTGGAAAATAGATTCATTGGCCTCCTCTTTTCTCCCATGTCGAGTCTTGTAGCCCCTTTTGTAGGAGCTGGACATGAAAGGGAGACAACCAAGTGCCGGACACGAAGATCGCTTTTCAAAAGCAAATGTGTGTGAAGGCGAGATGTGAGACCGCTCGCTGCGGGGAGGCGGCACGTTCAGGAACAACATCAACAAACTGCGCGGAGCTTCAGGGTGGCACGGACAGGGGCGTGGGGGGGGGAAACAAGGGAGGGGGAAGAGAAAAGAAAGGCCGACATCCCCCCATCCTCCCCGGCGCACACCGTCCGGCTCTTGCCTGAGCCCCCCGCACAAAGCCCCGCTCGCCCGGGGACCGGCTTCATCCCCCGCTCCCTGCCTCGGACGTCTCCGCTTTTTTCCCTTTTTCTCCTTCTCCTTCAGCTGGCTGCAGGGGCAGAAAGGCCTCGAGTCTTTCGATCAGGGTCCTTGCCAACAAACAAACCAAAGAGCCACGTTTGGTCCCTGAAATAAATAAATGGGGAAGGGGAAGTGTGTGGGGGGGAAGTTTAGAGGAGAAGGG
>NW_010200490.1:0-282 GCF_000695765.1 Mesitornis unicolor | reverse complement strand
AAATGCGGCAGGCCGAAGGGGGGCGAGTGTGCGGGGGGGGGAAACCTCCAACTTATTTTCTCATGTGTCAACTTTTCCAAACAAACTAAAAGGAGGCGGGAGTAGGGGAGGGGGAGAAGGGACATCCTTTCTCCCGGCCCCCACCTCCTTCCCCCTGCGAACAGACAGAATGGGATTTTTTTTGGGGGGGACACACACATCAAAAAAGGCAATAAAAAATAAAGTTAAACAAAAAAAAAATTCTGGGGGGTCCTTTCCCTTGCCGGCCCATGGACCCAAAGT
>NW_010200489.1:18496-23739 GCF_000695765.1 Mesitornis unicolor | reverse complement strand
ATAGAAGCAGTCCCTGAATGCTACCCAGAATGCTAAAGGTGCTGGATGCTGCATGGGACATTTGTTTTTAAGCCAACTGAAACATCAGAGTTCAAATTTGTCTATGCACCCCACAAGAAATAAGTACTACAAGGAAAAAAAACCCTTAGCAAAACTGTTTAGGGTTCTAGTTAGCTGATGTCTGAGTTCAGGAAGAAATGCTCCAAACAGCATTTTGGAACATGAAGGATTTTAACACAAGTAATTATACACAATTATCACTGACTTTTTACATCTGTGGATTTAGATTTTTTTTTTCCTTTTTATAACTTCATTTCTAAGTTTTTTATCAGGAAGTGAAGGGAGACGGCAACCTCTGCATTTTCTTAACATCATAATACAAACTGGGACACAAAATGGGTACTCCTTCTTTCTTATCTTGTAGCATATAAAGCATTTTTTCACTTAGAAACTCTAAAGTCCTATAATCAATATTTCTAAATGCACAGTCTAGCAAATTATAAAAAGAACTCCATTAAGAACAGATTACGCTTCAACATAATGCTAAAAAGAGCTTATTTCCGATATGTTTTATTTTTGCTCTGTGATATCAACTGGCCCTTGGTTTTACACATCAATAATTAGGAACCAGGGCATTGATGCTCCTGTGAAGGTAAATAAACGGCTTCATTGTCTCCTCTGCATTTCAGAAGACTGAAGTCCTTCAGCTGAGCTAACGAAACTCAGTTTTGTACATCCCTATGCCTCCTGAAGTACAGCAACACCATACCTGTCTCTGTCCCAGCTATAGCCACAGCCCTTGTGTTATCCCTTTCTGTTATGAAAAAATGCTTAATCTTCTGAGATTATTTCCAGCTCCTTTCGTGCATCTGTCCTTGCAGTGGAAGAGTCAGTTTGTGTTATGCCCAATGCCCAACTAAGCATGTGCTGACTCACTGGCCAATATGCCCATCCTGACTAATAGCCAGGCCTGGCCAAAGAGAACAGACAAATCAAGACATTTTCAAGAAGTTTGTGAGTATTCAGCTCAGAGCCCTGCTCCTTGGACAAGTTTGTCTGAGTTTTTCCTCTGAAAAACTTCAAGCCATGGATCAATCCCTGAGAGACAGGATAAACAAGCGTGCATCCATCCTTTAAATCACTGGGCTTCATCCTGCCCATAGTTATACGGGCTTTTTGATTGTTTGTGTTGTAAAATCAGTTTCACTTTAGTATAGATTTTGAAACAGGTAAAGGATACTACATGCACTTGGATCTTTCCACCCCATTTATGGTATTTCCAACCCCAGTTATCTAGAGTAAGATAACAGGAAGAAAGACTTGTGATGAAAATACTCATCTGTACAACGAACGGTACAAAGGCAAGACCAGAGCAGACAAGTTAAAATGTCAGCCCTGCCTCGAGCCAGATGCCCTCAAAAGTTTCTCTCTGCCCTCAGCATGTGTGAGGTCTTCAAATACCTGATTTGCATAGTCTGTCATATCTTCACCGAAACTTGCTCTAAAACATATATATATCGATATGTATAAAAACACAGATATATTTTATGTATCTATATAGTTATACTTACACACACAACTATATATTTAGAGAGGACAAGACACAAAGACAGAGATCCCTATGCATTGTTTCTCAGAAGGGATGACTGCTTTCTTTATACATGAAATTTAGCAGGCTTTTCTTTACACTACTCTTGTTACCAAATTGCATATACATATTAAGCTAAAGAACAAGAAATTCTATTAATACAGTTACCTTACGATTAAGTATTTATGCAGATACTGTAGAAAGCTCATAGATATTTTAAAACTTCTTGGGGGCTGAATAAAATTAAATCAAAGGGAGAAGGAAGTGTGGTAACGCAAATGCTTGCCTTTAGTTAATAAGAATTAATCAAATTACATGTCAGTGTTCTTCTAGCAGTCAAAGTAGCACCAGGGTAAATGTGAAGATACAGTAAATAATGCAGCAGAAATATACGTGCTCCAAGTACAGGCACCCCCTAATTAAAATGTTTTTTAAGTCTGTAAGCTGCCAAAGAGATGCTTTTGCAGAATCCTTTTGGGTATTTTACAGACCAGTTGTGAGACACCATCCACAAGAACCACATTTAAGTCTCAGCCTTGTCAGTCTGAAACTGCGCTCCTCTGAAGTGGGAAGGCTGCCACTTTGCGAGTGGCAATGCTGGAGGCATTGCTGCCACCACACTGGTGTACTCCCAGCTGCTTCCCCAGGGCTGCTCTACAACCCTGCCACCAGGCACAGGGATTACCTAGCATACCCGTTTTGTGTGCACGTACACGGCATTTGGGGGTTCAGTCACTGCTCAACTAATTTGCTACCTGCTTAATTACAGCCCCATCTGAGATAATCTTTTCTAAATGGGTGAAAGTGCAGAGCATCTCCATAGCTACTAATAAGGCTGATACAATCTCTAATCAGAGCAGTGTAAGCAACTCTGAGTAGTTACACATGAAAGACTTGAGCCAAGTGCTATAATCAACATAGCCAAGTGCTATGAAATTAGTTATTTTATTCATTAATACAGGTATTTTAAAAAGTGTATTTACAAAAAGTTCTGAAGGCAGAAGAGAAATGTTAATTATCCAGTCAGACCTCTCATCTACCACAGGTCCTTACATATGACTGAAATATCTCGGGATCCACATCAGTCATTTGGTGTCTGGAGTCTTCACTTGTCAAGCGAGGACCACAAGACAGCAGCTTCACCCGTTCCCCTGACAGAGCCCTGAATCACCTACCACCTCACAGAAGATCTGCGCTTCATTTCTCATTTGAATTAACAGTTTTAGCTTCCAGACCTCAGGACTTTTTTCTGCTTTTCCTCGATAAAACTAGATAAAACAGTCCCTTCACCTACCCCTGTTGCTGAAGGACTCAGCCTTGGCCAGCAGTGGGTCCATCCTGGAGTGGCTGGAACTTGCTTTATTGGACATAGAGAAAGCTTCTAGCAGCTTCTCACAGAAGCGATTCCTGCAGCCCCCTGCTACCAAAACCTTGCCATGCAAACCCAATACACGCTTTCCCTTCTCATCCCAGGAAGTGCAACAGCCACTTCAAGTTTCATCCAGGTGACAGAAAATTGTCTGTGACTTCAAAATACAGTATTGAGTAGGAAGCACTGTCTGTACTCTGCAATCTGGAAATTTCAAGATGTAAAAGAAACCCTGTAAATGAAGCCTGTGTTATTTTAATAGGCTTTCCTTGCTAGCTGCAGATTTATAAACTAATTTGGCAGCAACTCCAGTGACAGCATTGCTGCACAACAATAATTACCAACACAGGAAATGCTCAATAATACAGAAAGAATTCACTGTCATTACAGATACAGATCTTTCATGTGAAGACAGAGATGTTTCTTCTTACCCTTGTCTTAATATACCAAACAGAAAAAGAAGAAATCTTCGCCTCAAACAAAAGAACTGAGGATTCGGGGAACCTCCAAGGTACCCTCCCTCCACCAGGGAGTCAGGGACCTTCAAAGCACCCTTTGAGAACAGTTATCAGCCTTGTTCAGGCATTCAGTCCTGGAATAAAGGGCAATTCTGCAGAGCAGATGCATTGCCTATAGGGACCAAAGAGGTACATGGGCCAAATTCAGCCCTGTAACAAAGCAGCAGAGCTCTTGCATTAGCAACAGTGATGCTGTGACAACACCACAGGGGTTTATTTTTATTTTTTAAAATGGAGCATTCAGTACATTGCAACCTTCATATAAAGTAATCACTCAACAACTCAATTATCACAACCACTTAAGGGAATTCTGGAGTTTATACAGCATTTTTAATTACTCAGCATAAGAAAGACCCAAATTTGAGCTACAAAGTGACAGTGTGACAAAATCTCCTAAGTAACAAGACTTCTCAAGCACTGAATCTTTATCAAAGCTTAATCAGCAGCAAAAACAGTGCAGGAGTGAAAATACATAATAAGGAGTTTTACCAGGCCCACACCATGGAGGCAGTGGAAGATGATACAGTGCTTGTCTGTAGCAGGAAAATCATAATGTATCTCTATTTAGAATATGCATGTGTGCCTATTTGCTCTAGATGCATGTATAATCAGCCCTAGTATAAATTAGAAAACATATGAAGGATTGAGCATCAATTGCCTGTCCTCCTACATTTCCCATGCATCCGCCAGGTCCTGAGAAAAACAGAAGGCACAGGAGCAATGGTTGGAAACAGACTCTCAGACTGGAATAAAAAAGAGGAAAATACCCATTTTCTTTTCATAGCAGAAGCAGAACCTGTAAGAACCACATCAATGTTTCATTCTCAACCAATACCACCACATTATGAAATTAGGAAATTCTGACGGTGTTAACAGGATCTTAAAGGTGCAACATAAACAAGGATCATAAAAATCTGGAGCTATGACAATTACATTTGATAATGGGAGTTACAGTATTCTGCAAAGAATTGTTTTAATATTACTGAAGCATCCCATGTATTATAACTATTTCTGGGCGACTAGGAGAGTTTCACAAAATCTCTAAGTGTAATCTTTCGCTAGCTTCACCATCTGGGAGTCCACAGACAGTGCTTAATCCTGCTGGCTTTTTTCCAAAGAGACTTATGGTAAGTCTGTGGTATGCCTCTCCTTTAACCAACAAATGAGGGCTTTATTTCGTTTTTGATTGTGGCTTAAAATAGCCCACTATCAAAATAATATTAGGGAGATCAGGTCTCCAGAGAGCAATGGCATTTTCTACAAGACTAGCTCACAGAGCTGAAACAGCTGAGTGTTTTCACTCAGGTACGCAAAAACTTCTTCAGAAATGAACAAGTGCAGAAAACTTCAAACTAAAAGTAGATAAATGAAAGAAACAAGTTCCTGCTAGAACATGGTGCATAAGACAAGAAGGGCACCAGCTGGTGAGACCATGGGAAAAGGGCACACTAGGAATGAAAGGGGTGAAGCAGAAGAGCAAGGTATGATTACAAGCCAGGCCATAAGCCATTATGCTTATCTAGGGATATCCCTACCCTTATGCATATGTGTATCTCTACCATTATCCATTACGCTTATCCAGGAGAGTTACAAGTTTCCCAGGTTCATCTTTGTAAAGCTTTTTGTTTTGGTTTGGTTTATTCTGGCTGTTTTGGGGTTTTGTTTTAAAAAAACTCAGCAGGATGAAAGCAAGGAAGATGATAGGAAGATACAAAAGATGTTTTGTGCTGAAAACAGTGTTCCAGCCCTTCAACAACTGTCTGCAGGA
>NW_010200489.1:8945-18465 GCF_000695765.1 Mesitornis unicolor | reverse complement strand
TCAGGGTGTACAGTCATCCACACAATTCCCATGACGGCACCACTGGATAGAGTCTACTGTGTTCAAAGCATACACAGGTTTCAGGAATTCCGACAGCTCTGTCCTCTAAAACATTTATTATAAATACATGCTATTACAGCTTAGTTTCAGTTGTTTGTTTTGTTGGTTTTTGGGTTTTTTTCCCCCCTAAATCCATTGGAAGTTTGTTCCTTGTGAAAGCTTTGGTAAGAGTGATGGCTATTCTGAAGGCTCAAGAACTGAGGGTAGAAAAGGAATGTGGGTTGAGGAGAATGAAAAAAAATATTTTAAGGTTTAGCCTTCTAGTTCTGGCTGTAAAATACACAGATCTATCGTGGTCACAGAATAGGATGTTAAATAAAGAGATGAACAATTAATGAGAATTTTTGTTACAAATGTTTTAGGAGACATGGGCACAACTTGTCCAGAAAAACAGCAAGGAGTGCTCTTCAGATGAAATGGAGCTCTCTCTAGACTGTTACATTGACACCAGAACTGCATATAACACTTTGCTGGTACGTTTCACATGCTTGCTGCTTTTCACAGAATCTTAGAATGGTAGGGGTTGGAAGGTACCTTAAAGATAATCCTGTCCAATCCCTCTGCTAGAGCAGGATCACCCAGAGAAGATCACGTAGGAACATGTCCAGGTGGGTTTTGGGGATGAGGGTTTCTTGGTCTGTGGGCTGGACCTTAGAAGTTTGGCAAGGTCTGAGGAATCAAAGCATGAGGACAACTTTCTTGTCCCCAAACACTCTACAAGTCAATTAGACAACACAGCCATGCTGGACATCACAGACTGCAAAGTGGCAGAGGAAAACAATAATACTGGCTCTCTTTAGACACAACTCTTCTGTTTCATGCAGATTTCCCACACATTAACTAAAATTATCAACAATCACAGAAAAATATAATTCACAAAATATACCTGTTGCACTGCAAGGTTAGTCCAGCTGAAAAGCAAAGCAGTGTGGCTTTTCTATCTCAAACAGCACTTGAGTAGAGTGGCAGTACTCTTAGATAAGGATATAATTAGAAGTTTTCCATTTCATTCAGCCGTTGCAAACAAACAGCGGGGAATTTCCATGTGAGCAATTTGATGGGAAGGGCCAAAGGAAAGTAATAGGCAGAAGAAAATGAAACATTTTCAAGAACACAACTGCCGCCCAGCGTGACAGCCTGCTGGGCACGCTCTGAAGAAGGAAAGGCTTTGTTTCAGAGAAAGGTCATGGGCTTGTTTTCTTTAAAAACCTGTCTAAAATGGCTTTCCTCAAAACATCATGTAATAGGTCACTGCCAACACACACAGATGCAACTGACATGCTCAGCTGTGGTACATGCTCCCCAGCTGCTAACACCAGGTAAGGCAGTTGCTCATGCACGAAGCCTCTATTTGTAATATGGCAACTCTAGTAATGGTCCTTGACTTTAATGAGCTGTCAGATTCTTATTTTCAGATTTCTAGACCAAATTCCTATTCAGACGTGATCAAATGAAATTTTATTTATTTAAGTACCTTGTCAGACTACTCTGCCATTCAGTGGCCGCATTTCACTCTTCTGTAATAGGAACTGTACCCATGAAATATGG
This sequence comes from Mesitornis unicolor, assembly GCF_000695765.1. NCBI lineage: Eukaryota > Metazoa > Chordata > Aves > Mesitornithiformes > Mesitornithidae > Mesitornis > Mesitornis unicolor. The sequence goes on along the minus strand of NW_010200489.1, from coordinate 16,857 downwards.
AGGATGAGAGGGATAGAGGTCAGCATTGTAGTCACACCACCTCTTCACACAGGAAGGAAATCTGAAGACCACCTACACACTGCATGGAGAAACTGTGAGAAGCCAACGCTTCTCATAGTGAATTCTACTCCCAGTTAGCTGCTGACAACCACAGACAGTTCTAGTCCCCCCACTCCATGGCCATGCTACCACTGGATCCTTTGTCCACATAAATTAACACTGGGGCTGCAAAATGAAAGCTGTTGTAGCTCTGCATCTCCCACTGCTGCAGAGCAGCAGAGCAACAGGTGAACAGACACATGAAATAGGGAGGACGTTTCCTACAACTCATCCAAAGCTGATGTAGCTTTGGATGGGTCCTGTGCAAAGAGTAAGCACAGCTTACACAGCTACCTGGAAGTATATTGTTTCCTACATCTCAGGTACTTGTTCAGATTTCACCTTGTTTCCTAAAACAAGTTGGAACTCTTTCACCTTTACTTTTGAGTCTCCTATCACACTTCTTCCCACATCTCCACAGATATACTTTTTACAGAGCCGAACTCACACAGCTTACCAGTTTTCCTTTCTATTTTACAATCAAGTCTGCTGAAGAGTATTGTATAAGCTCTTATCTGCAGATATGCATAATGCCTGTTTCACAGTTTCAGATGTAGGAGAGTAATAGCTCATGAAGATGTCCTACCAGCAGCATTCCCAAACAAGCTTGCTGCGTGCCTCCTATATGAAAACCCCATCTCTGTCTACAGATTCACAAACATCCTTTTAATTTTCGTTCAGATAAGCTCTCCTGCAAAATGCTATGCTAGCTCCGTACATGACTTACGCCCTCTCCATGCTGCATGATGCACTACAGAGATCACCAGGTGCTTTTGTACTGCAAGTGCCTTTCTCTGTGTTCAGAACAAATCCTGCCTGTTCCACGTTGCTTGTGAGTATGACTGCTTCATTGTAGATATTTTTGTTCCTTCAGGTCTTGTTAAAAACCTCACAAAGGAAATTATTTCCAAACTTCATTCTTACTTTCAAAGTCAAGACTCCCGTGCCCCTCCTCTAGATTAAGTTATTTGTTCAATGATCCGTTATGACTAATCCATTCACTACTCACGGATCTTTTGTGCCTTATAACCTGCCCGTAACAATGCTCGACTGTTTACTGTAGCAGTATGTTCACTTGATTTTTGTCAAGTCTTTTCCAAATGGTACTCCTACAACACTGAGGAAGTCAGTGCAGGGCACCGTAGCTCCATGATGCTTGAGGAGGGCTGGTACTCTCAACAGGAGGTCCAGAAAGAGAGGGAAAAAAGGACAGGTATCTACATATATTTCTTCTTTTTTATTTGTCTTGCCTTCTTGCTTCAGTAATGTGGGCTAGAACATTACATAAAACTGAAAAAAGAAGAATAAGGTGTTACATGACACCAATGGCCAGTCATAATTATTTTTCTTCTCGGTGAAGTAGTCTTCCTCAGTTCTTAGCTGGGGAAAAACTCTAACTTTGGAATACTATAAAAATATGCACATCTGTCCTTGAAAAAAAATTTGCTTTCTGCAGTACTTAAATATGGACTCCTAAAATGAAAAGACTCCCTCACCCTTAAAATATCTTTTGTTTTAAAATTAATTTTCTGTCCATGCAGAAAATATACACACCACTTTTTGGCATAGTTTGTGCTGCCACTTTCCATTTCTACTGTGGTCTCCATGGAAGGGCCTTCTACATTTTGGTATTTCCTCTGTGTACTGGTTTGGGCTGGGACAGAGTTAATTTTCTTCATAGTAGCTAATACTGAGCTATGTTCTGGATTTGTGCTGAAAACAGTGTTGATAATACAGGGATGTTTTCATTATTGCTGAGCAGTGCTTACTCAGAGTCAAGGCCTTTTCTGCTTCTCACACCACCTCACCAGTGAGTAGGCTGAGGGTACACAAGAATTTGGGAGGGGACACAGCTGGGACAGCTGACCCCAACTGACCAAAGGGATATCCCATACCATAAGATATCATGTTCAGCATGTAAAGCTGGGGAAGTAGGAGGAAGGGGGGGACATCTGAATGATGGTGTTTGTCTTCCCAAGTACCCGTCAATGTGATGAAGCCCTGCTTTCTTGGAGATGGCTGAACACCTGCCTGCCCATGGGAAGTGGTGAATGAATTCCCTGTTTTGATCTGCTTGCATGTGTGGCTTTTGCTCTCCCTATTAAACTGTCTTTACCTCAATCCAAAAGTTTTCTCACTTTCACTCTTCCAATTATCACCCCCATCGCACCAGGGGGAGTAAGCAAATGGCTGGGAGGAACTTAGTTGCCGTTTAGGGTTAAATCACAACACTCTGGATTGATTATTATTTCAAAAAACAGAAAAAAATTCCCAAACCACACCTTTGGATGAATTTTCTCAGCAGCTCAGTTTGTGCCCCACTAGTTGCACTGCTTTCTGCCACATGGGCAAGTCCAAGTATTCAAGGAGGAAGTTGGAAAAATACCAGATTAATTCAAGAATGAACCCAACCATAGCAGAGTGATCTCCTTGATGTCCTGTAAAGTCCTCTGCCATGCAGCGAAGGACAAGTGATTATATCTTCTTTATTTTAGAGGGGAAAAAAAAAAAAGACTCTAGGTTTTCATGATGCTTATCTCTAACTTTATTTAAAATATTTCTAGATCCAAGGCCTCAGAGCATCCTGAAACACCAAAGAATCCTTTCACAACTTTACGTCCTCAAGCAATTAATTCTGCCCATATACTCTCAGTTACATAAGGAAGCATTCTTTTATCACTGTTTACAGTCCTTCATTTCCTGTCACATGGGTTTTTATTCCTATTAAATACTTCCCCCCAGTATAAAAATACTTAGCCTGCCTTCAGCATACTCTCTCCTGGTTTTGTACGTTTCATTTTTGTTCCCTCTCTTCCAAATCCTCTACGTTTCCTAATAGGTTTTTTTTCATAGTCATTACACCTCCTCTTTAGCTTTGCTCATAATTAAGGGTGAGCACAGTCCTCCCAACAGTGTTTTAAAGGTAGACTGTTACAGAGGTAACCCATTTTCCACTATCACATCCCACCTCCCTTGTATGCTAACACTTTCTCTGGCTTTTTGATTACACACTGAAAAACCATTTTGGCATGCTCTTCAGAAGGATCCTAGAGGGGTTACAATAATTTTGAAATGCGTACCTGTGTAACACTAGTTCAAATTATCCTTGCCAAACACCACTACATTTCTCCAAGATTAAATCCATCTAGTTCCTCATTCAATCTTTCCAAGTTCTTCAGGGAGTATGATACAGCTTCAAAGAGGAAAGAAGAACAAAAATTTCCTCTTCAATTATTTGATATAGCTTTTGGATTTGTTGGTGGGGGTGAGGTTGTTTTTTTTTTTAGTTTTGTTGTTTTAAAGGCACTCATTTATGTATTTGATAGCTTAAGAAGTTTTCTGGCCTTAGAGAAAGCTGTGAGGAAGCACAGCAGTTATACCACATACCAAAACTTCAGGCTTGTAAACAAGTGCAAGAGGCAGTATGCCTTACACTATAATTAAACTAAGTGATACTTTTTATTTGTAAACAAGGCAGTCCCACACAATCTCTCAAAACACCAGTTGCACTAAGTCTGTAAGTTCATAAGATTAGTATTGCAGCATTTTATTGCTACAGCATTTTCTCTCCCACCCTGGACTGATATCTGAGGCCAACACAGAAGAAAAAAAAAGTGAATAACGCTCCTTTTTAGTGAAATTGCTCCCACCTTGCAATCCTTCAGGGAGCTGAACCAAAAAGCTGAGTTACAGCTTAGGCCAGGCCCCTCCAGCAGCCCCTGCTCAGGGCTGCTGCCACCATGACCTCCCTGCCCGGGGTCCAGATGCCACCACCCCCCTGCTGGCAAGAAAGGGCATAAGAGGACGGGGAACCCGACAGGAAGACAAAAGAAAGCCTCAATTCATGCACTTTCTCAAAATCGCAGTACATCAGATTTGCTGCTCAAATGAAAAAAGCAACAAGTTCAGTCCTCAGATCTCATCCCTCTCCAGAGCTGCTCACTCCAGAGGGGTCAGGCCACATTTGACTCAAGACCAGGCATGCTTATTTTCAATTTCTCCAGCAAACAAACAAAACATGAACAAGGTGTTTTTCTGCCTTCTTCTTCTTTTCCCCTGGAAACAGAAAACAGACTGAGTCTGTGGGGGCAATGCTTCCTCCTCCCCAAAGAGGGGCCGCAGAGAGCCCCAAACCTTTGAACACAACCTAGAGATGATGGCATTGAAAGACCTTGATCTCAGGTTGCACTTTCCCTTTCACACAAGAAGATGCCTTTTGTCCCCAGCGTGGGGTGTTGTGTTGTGCTCATACACAGACACAGGCAGCAGCATGTTTCATTCCTGTCATGGAAGGTCCTGTTTCTGACCCTCTCCAGCAGCCAGAAGCATTTCTAACACTTCACACTAGCCCTTCCACAGAAGTTAATGTTTACTTTCCCTTGGCACTAAAAGGAAAAACAAGTGCCTTGATGGGGAAAAAAATCCCCAGATTATTCACTTTGGGTAGAATCTGCAGCTTACTAGAAACAGCTCTGTCCCTGGTCCACTTTAAACCAACCACACCACCAGTTTCAGCATCAACACACCAGCAAGTAACAAGATGTCAATGTAAGCCTTGAGGCCTACAAAGCCCTAAAGAGCAACTTGCAGCATACGTTCCTTGCCTGTGTTTATACATGTACCTAGATACTTGAAAGGAATATGCTACTTTTTTTATTTCCATTTACATGCTCTTGGTTTCAGATTTCTAAATTGTGCTGTGCAACAAAAAACTAGAAATACACTGCCAGCTGTGAGAGTTTCTTTTTCTCTTGCTTCCAGAATTTCTTCTAAAGACAAACGAGACGGGTACCAAAATAACTCTTCGTCCCCTCCACAAAGGCACTTCATAGAACTAGCCTGTGATTTAGGAATCAGACACTTTTCTAAAACCAAGCAGGAATGGGATTACAGCTAATCACATTAGCCTATAACTTTTTCCCCCCTCTAAAAGCAGAATTAAAGGCAGAGAGGAGGAACTTCCCACGTTCCTGCACACCAGCTGCATTCTTCCAGACTCAGCTTGCTGAACGGCTAATAGAATTACCATCCACAGACCTGGGATTTTCAGGGATTACTCTGGAGAGGTTGCTGAAGGAACTCTTTGGGCTGTAATTCCCAGCTTTGCACTACCAGAGAGGGACAGAGAGACCTTAAAACGACATTGAGAAGTACGCCAGAGGGAGTCCCAGCCTGAAGAAGTTGTCGTCTACATTTTGCAGTGGCTGTGGAGACACTGATCTTAATTAAACTTTATTAAGAATAAAGAAATGAACTGAAAGCACAGGACTGGAGATGCGATTAATGAAAGGTGACAAGGTAAGGCAGACAGAATCACCCTCCAAGTCTGATGTTGATGTACCTTATTTTAATTTTTAAAAAGATCAGCATAAGTTTTAATGCCTTAATTCCTGCTTTACAATCCATAGACTGTGTTACTGATTTGAGTTCTCACCTTCAAATGATGCATGAAAATGGCTCAAAAACAATTATTTTTGTGTGTGTGAAGGGCAGGAAGGAGACAGGGAGAAAAAATTCTACATTCTGCAAAATGGGAATCACTCATTTCAGACCAATTACCCACAAAACTTTATTATCTATACGATGACATAAGCAACAACATTCACTGAGGTTAGCTTTATGATCAGTATTTTCCATTTCTAAATGCCTAAACAAATACCTGAACCTAAAGGCATACTCCATGCTCAGCAGCACCACATATACAATGCAGGTTTCACTGCACAGCTCTTAAAATTTCTAAAGGATAAACACTGCAAGTTTGAACTTAGATCAAGTCCTTGCAAAGAAATTGAGAAAAAACCCTTTTAATTTCCTTTTTCAGTCAAGACACCTACAAGTAGGTTCAACAAAGACAAACAAAAACTTGTTCAAACTGGATTTTAGAATTAATTTCCACTCCAAAACTTACCATTCACTCATGAAACAAAGAGCCTTAATACAGATCTGGAAGAAAAAGCACTTTCTCCAAAATGCTGTTTTAAAAAACTCTTATAACCAGCAATTCAAGGAATCTAGTTTTACTGCACAGCCTTTTGCAAAGCATCACTTACTGTTAAACAAATAACAAAAAAACCCAACACCCACAGTCAGCTTGTCAAGGGACTTGCACATACATGAAGCCAGAGGAATTAACAGCAGAGGACAGGACAGAAGAAGAGGCACCAAGCTCCCTGCATGGCCACCAACAGAGGTGCAACACTTTGCACTCCCCAGTACAAGCAGAGTTGCTCTGCTGCTTCATCAGTCTGGTTAGCAAGGCTGGGATGTGGCAGGTTTAATGCAGCAGCTCTCACCTTTGAAATGCATCATCCAACACAGCCCTGAACTCATTTGAGACAACCCTGCTCTCAATTACAGCCCTTGGGCCTGAAGCGATTTTTTTTTTTTCAGCCAGAGAGTAAAAGAAGGTTTATCACCCACTATTGAGCCTCACAGCTTCTCACTTTCTCCTCCTTACAGACAGGCAGCACGGATTATGAATCAAAAGGGAAAAAGTCCACAGAGAAGGATAAAAAGCAGCTTTCCTCAAGAGAGAAGGGGGAAAAAATAAAAAATAAATGATGATGATACATTATTATTATTATTATTATTATTATTATCATCATCATCATCATTTCATCGGAGGCACTTTAGGCAACTTCTTTTTCCAGAACTAACCTCCCTTTCATTCAAACTGCTTCAAAAACTTAACCCAAGTGAAATCAAAGCTACTATACCTATAATATTTTCTTAGCCTTCAAAGAGCTGTGTCTTTAAACGTCAGACCTGAACAAAAGGACAAAGCCCTTGCCCAGGGAACAGGTATCAAGTGTTTCATGTCTGGGTAACAGGCCGAAAATGCCATTTCGGGAAGAATATACAGATGAGAGCTCACGATGACCTGCTACCTCTGAAAAATACAGACATCTCTGACGAAAAGCAGGGTAACTTTTTTATTATTATTATTTTGCAAGACTTCTCCACAAAATGGACCACGGCTCAAGCTGTAAGAGCTGGAGACCCATCCTCAGTCCTACCTCCAACACAAGACTCCACCAAGGACCAGATTGTTAGTTCTGGCTGACAAATATTTTACAGCATTACAAACGTGTGCTATACATCATCTGTTTCTGAGGAGGTCTCTAACACATACCTAAAGATAGAAAAATCATGCTTGGCCTGAATGAATCAATGTTGGCCAAAAATAATTTAAAAAAAGATCTGCTGCGGAGCTTGGCTGGAGCCGGATCTCTTTTCCCTCTCTGCAGGGAGTTTGAAGAGGAGAAATTATCATAACAGGTCATAAAGGACAGAGGAATAAATCAGGGAAATTCAGAAGGACTCACAGGGGGAGCAGAGGGAAGGAAAGATCTTGCCTCTGCCCAGTACCTTTAAGCAATGGGGCGGATTCATAGCCAAAACAGCACAAAGGGCACTCAGCCACAGGGCCAGCAGATTTATTAAAAGGAGAAATTACCTGAAAAGACTTTGGAAACAGTGCTATGCCTATGAAAGGATCCCTAGACAATCTCACAGACCTCTAATGCTAGTCCAAGGACACTTGGCCACAGGATTTCTGAAGCAGTGGAATGCAGGACAGCAGAGCGTGATCCACAAAACCACCACAAGTCAACACCCAAACAGCAAGTGCTCCTCTTGCACTCCAGTTCACAATATGCTGTTGTGCCCAAACCCCTACTTAAAAAACCCAATTGTTTATGGTGCAAAACAAAAGTAGCAAGAGATGCAATCAATTCGTTTCTTCTCTTATTGCAGCAGAAAACCATCATGGAAAGCATACATGCAATGGCATGTGGTTTCCCCACTCTTTATC
>NW_010200489.1:6706-8914 GCF_000695765.1 Mesitornis unicolor | reverse complement strand
CTCTCTTCCCCTGAAGTCAGGCAAAGCTGAGCACCCCAAGTCACAGTATCAGTGTTGCTATTGCTGCCTGCAAAGGAGCCTGAACAGCATCAAAACCAAAGACTGACTATATCTTATGGTAGCACTTCAAAAAGAAGAAAGAGGAGAGAGGAGGGGAAAAAAAAAAATATTGGAAATGGTTATTCATCTTTCAGCCACAGTCACTACCAGGACCTGGGACCTGCTTTCACAAGGAAAGTTGCAGAGTCCACAGGATCTGATATCGCTCCTCCTCCTGTGCAGAGATGATGCCCAGTAGAGTTAAAAACAACCTGGCATTATGACAAGCGAAGCTGATGGACAGAAAGATCTCCCCACACCAGCAGAGAGAGGCTGACATATGCTTCTCTCTCCTTCCTCTTGGAGACCAGACCCATTTAACTCCTACTTGTCTTGGGGGTCAGGACCATTTAGGAGCAGCATTGCCATGGCAATCATGACCAGGGCCATGCAAGATTCCAGCGTTCATACAACTGTCAGTATCAAAGAAAAGAAACCGAAGGAAATGAATTGAAGCTGAGCACAGATGCAAATCACTTCAGTGAACAGCACTGACAGCTTACCATTATAACTTTCATTTTTAAAAAAATTATATACATTTTCAGTTCTGTCAAGCCAAGAGGGTCTCCAAGGACCCAGCACCGCCCATACTCCTGTACCTCAGCAGCTCTGGACTTCCTCAGCAGACTCCCTTCCAGTGAAGCCTTACCGTGCCGAATACAGATCCCAAACATGGAACAAAGCTCCAGGTTTGCCACTGTTTTGTGTCAGAAAGGCCTGCCCACCACAGCACACTGATAACCTCTTATTTTTTTATCTGCATGAGTGCCGAGTCATGTACAGGATCCATATTTTGACATTCCCCCAATTATGCATTGCCCACACTGCTCCCGCTCAGAGCCTTTCTCCAACCACTACATTTCCCAATGTTGGCTGCCACAGCTTGAGGTTATTTTTCTCCTTCCCCCTCTCAGACTCCAGCAATTAAACCATGCTGTGTTCAAGAAGCAGAGATGTCCCTCAGACTGGCTTTACCCCAACACAGCTTCCCCCGGAAGAAATACCAGGTACAGTATTTATTTAGAGAATGCTGAACTCTGCAGACAAGCGTTTGCCTTATGTATGGCATTGTGAGGAGGAATCATACCTGCCTCCAGACATTTGATGAGCTTCATCTGTTGAACAGCTCACTCAGCATCAACCATTTAGCACCCTGCCACTCATTACCACAAGTACAGTTGGCAGTGCCTACGAGACAGTAAGCAAGTCGCTGGATGGAGGTGCTATCGGTGAAGCCAGCCAAAAGGCTGCAATGGACCTGATGGCCACCTCCTGCCTCTGTAATTACCATGCAATAAAGCTCCCGCCCCATATCTGTTGGATTTGGGGGGCTGAGGGGCTCGACAAAAGCTGGGATTTCTCTTACCAACTGCGGTAACTGTTTTGCACTCTGAACACTCGAAACTATGACCCCTTCTACTCTACCTAACCTATGAGCAGGGAAACCACTCTCGATAATACCACATAATGTAGCTGGCCTCCCAAACACAAACTCTACCTGGTAAATGTGACCTGCCAAAATGGGAACCAAGTCTTACAAGTCACCTTCCTCATTCTGTTCAACAGAGAGGAAGAAAAATAATCCTCAGGCAGTTAAGAAACAACAAAAGGCTCTAATAATACCAAGCTGCTGTTGCCCAGTAGGACCTCTTGTGTTTTAGAGCAGTGAGTCAAACAAGAACAGAAGTCCAAAACACAGGGGACCTAGATGCAGGGTACACATGATCACAGTCCCTCTCTCCCCTCACAAATACGACTCCAGCACACAAGCAACACGTGCTCCTACACCAGCCTTGTACTGCAGCAAGGTTACTTTGTCTGCTCTGCCCAAAGCCACCCAGAGACGTCTCCCTCCACTCATTAACTGTGCTCCTCTACTCTTAAGCTTTACACAGGATGCAGCTCAACACTGAGTTGACTTAGCCTGTCCTTAAACCCACAAACCATATTTCTTCCTCACATGACACACAGATCCCATCGCGGGAATGAGCTGTGCTTTGCAGCACTGCTTCCTTTCAAGGCTGAAGCGAGCATGTTTCATTTGATCACATTGACAGGCTCCAAGAGGTTAACCCTAAGGGGCACAGCCCTGTCAGATTACTTTATAGC
>NW_010200489.1:0-6675 GCF_000695765.1 Mesitornis unicolor | reverse complement strand
CATTATGTTAACCCCACAAAGCCATTCCTGCTTACAGCCTTCCCCAGTGATACAACTGCATCTGAGACAAATGAACAAAGCCGGAGTGTTTGCAGGTAATGTCTGCTGTGCCAAGCAGAGGGGACCACAGGAAGGCTGCCTGAGAAGACAGAGGGTAGGAGGACACAGTCATCCTTTGGTTTCAGAGGCTGGGACCATGCTCAAGTGAGCTTTTCAGAAACACATGCGACAGCACTGGTCTTAAGCCTCTGGGAGACCAGTGACACAAGACAGCTTAGAGGGATAAATTTCATACTGGCCTTGTTAGGAATCACGTGCATGCAGCTTAGACTGTTTTTTTCTCTTTTCTCTCCTTTTACCCTCATTAGTTCTAAGAAATCGTAGACCACACAGGAAAGCCAAGCACACAACGGCAGGAAAAACAACTGTGTCGTCCAAGCACAGAACTTTAAGCTCAGGACTCACTCTCCACATTCACATGAAACCCCTTGCCAAAGCTTATCCTCATTGCCTCCGTTTCTTTACCTGAGGAACCAGGACATTTAGAAAAATGTACATTTTTCTCCAAGGTTATTCTGAAATTATTACTTGCAAGACACTTGGCAGATTGGAGGCATTACATAAATATTAGATACTATAGTATAAGCTTTTACAAAAGGAAGGGGATTTCTGAAGCTCTTAAAACTATCATGAGGTTTCCGTAGGCTGTTTTATATGAGTCCAGGCCTAAACAAGAGTCTGGCAATGTATATTAAAGTTAACATTACATTATGCATAGAAGAATAATTTCTACACAGGAAGAATGTTTAGTCGTATTTAGGTACACATATGAGATGTGAATTTTAGCTCATTCATCAGGTCCTACTCAGTCTTGTGTTCTGAACTACAGAAAGAATAAAGGAGCATAGTTTCATCCAGACAAAGAGAAGTATAAACAAGTTTCCAAAGAGTTTGAAAAGGAAAGCAATTCATTATTTCTGTGTACTTAACCTGAGAACACAGCCAAGCAGATGAAGATAAAAAAAGGTGTTCCTTTTCCCAGGCGTACCATCCTCCTGAAATCCATACCAAACAGAACACATACAAGAAATGTGTTTACCGACCGTATATGTCTCATGCTCCCAGCTGATGGTTAGAAAGTCTCTCTCAGAAACGAGAATGTAACTTTGAATTCACAGGAGCACAACTGCGGTGTTATCTCCTGTTAACAGGAGACAATGGGGATCAGAGCAAGCGATCGGTAGTTGCAAGCCCTATGCAATCCTCCAACATCAGCACATTGTCCAACTCAGGACAAGCAGTTTCTGTGCTTTGGTTTACCTCACCTCACAGATGCGGTAAGCTTTCACCTGCTTCAGATTGTTATTACAACTCTTAATGTTTGTATAAATAGTTTTGGTCTAGACAGAACTTCAAGGGTACTTCAGGTGGAAAAATATTTCTCTGTTATCTTAACTCACAAAAATCAACAAATTTTATGTTGATAGTGCCAACCTAAAATTTATGACCACTGAGAAAGGCTGGGAAATATTTTAATACAAACCTCCAGTCAATTCTCACGTACATTCATTTCCTACAAGCTAAGTATCACACCATGAAAAAATATGATGCAGTATCATCAGCCTTGCAAAACAACCAGTACTTAAAGTAGAAAAAAAATCCATAAGCTTACACCCCCCTTTTAATTTTTAATACAATTCTATTGTATTGTATACTATTCTACAAAGTTCTATGCTCTAACAACATGCCACTGTAATAACACTGCAGAAGGACACAGTTCTCATACTTCACCTACAACGCTGCATTCATTATGGGTCAGTAGTCACCACACCACAGAGAAAGTGTAATTGCTACTGCAGGCTTGCAGAGCAGGGAAACCACAGTATCTCTGAAATGTAACATTACGGAAAAAGAGCCCGGACTGTGTGTCTCATCAAATGAAAGGCACTGCTAGGATAATAAATTGACTTTATAAGCCAAGAAACACATGCACCACAAAAGCCAAGTATCTGGCTACCTACTGTAACTTGGAACTGCAAAGATATCTAAAGTGTCATTTAGAATTTTTTTTTTAAATTAGTAAGAGAAGCAAGCAAAACTGTCCTTTGCATCAAGTCACAGACAACATATGATTGAGACTTCCCTCATTTCCCTTAAGTGTATTTAATACTACCTTTTGACATTCTCCAAAGAGACAGCAGAAAGGTAAGAGTAAAGAGAGGAAAGCATGCGATATGGAAGCGGCCAGCTTTGGTCCCATCCCCAGGATTTATACTACTTAGAAAAGCAAATCTGGACAACCAGGAATACAAACAATCAAAATAGATTGAAACGTCTAGTCTTGTTTTTCTACCACAAAATGCTACTCAGCTGCGGTTTCCCTGCAACTCCACCAGCACCAGCAGTCATTTGCAAATTTAGCATCTATTTCATTGTGCCATAGGTAATCCAGGGAATTCAACCAGGAGAGGAAGGCTTTGCTCCACCCTGTTCAGCCTCTACTTTCACGGGGGAACAAGGTAAAACAAGAGAGCAAAAGGTGAAAAAACAACATTCTGGGCAAAGTTCGGATGCAGGTGAACACCATCCAAGTCATTTCATGTTACATTTTCCATCTGTGCTACTGCCTCTGCTTTGCCAGTTACCTTCAGAGTTTAATGCAGGCACTGAGGGCAGCTTAGCAGAAACTCTGCAGGGAAGAGGTCATGACATGCTGAAAACAGCATAGAAAGGGTCCAGCAAAGAAATTTCCCTCCTAGCAACAGGGCAATCCAAGCAGAAGCTCAGAAACCAGCTCACAGCTCAGACAGGGAAAGGTCTGGAAGAGCCCTGTGGCCTTGAGAGCACAGCTGCCTGGAGGGGAGGGAAGGCAAGGCAAGGCAAGGCATAAATAAAGTGTCAGCCAGGATCCCCCCCATGCCTCTTAAATAAATCACTTCACTTTTCAGAGAGCAGCAAATCCCTTTACCCCTCTGGATTAAAGGCAGACTTAAAGGAATGTTTGTCAACAGATCGCCCTCTCCCTGGGTCACTCCTGATGCACATCCTGATGCTAGATACACATTAAGTTGATTAAAAAGGAAAAGTTTATTTCTAAATAAAATGAGACCTTTAAAGACAAATTAAAAGCTTACTGGATGTGGGATACAATTTTCACTTTTACAGAGTTTGGTGATCATTAGAAAAGTGCCTGTGGTATAACAGTAACTCTTTGAAACATCTACCAGCCTTCTGCTATCCTGTAGTATGATGCGAACTGAAATTCAAGGTCTCGGGTCTCCCATGCAAGTAACAGACAGCAGAACAGTCGTTTCAGAAGACAATTTTCAGGCTGCTCACTAAGGAAAGCTGAGTCCCTATGGGATTCCCATTAAAATTTCAGGAAGCAATGATGTTTTATCCCAGTACCAAGTATGTTTTTGAAGACTTAATTTGCCTGCCTACATGCTTTGCATGATGATCACACTATTAAAAGAGGGGAAGCTAATAATAAAAAATAAAGGCTAATTTACATTTCACTGCATAATACAGAGATAAGTAGGTAATTTTAAAAATAAATTAGAGTATATGACATGGATGAGCAATATTGCAAAAATATCCATTACAAAAAAGTTCAGTATAAGAGAAGCAAGTAAAAGGGAAGGAGTCAGAGTGCTTGATCCAGGGGAACATGTCAGATGAGCTTGCATGGACCACACATGCTAAGGAGCAGAAATAATTAACAGCACAGGCCTCTTTATCACTACTTAAGTAGTAAGAAATCCCTATTCTCAGGAACAGAAGGAACAAGAGGAAGTCCTTGAAAAAACTACAGCTTTAGCCCTGCATGGGAACCTGCTCTAACCCCAAAATGCCTTCACCAGCTTGGATGAAACACCAACATGACAACATCAAGAAGCTCCAGTATCATCTGTAAACCGACACTTTTACCACTAAAGAACATGAACACTGCAAATGCTGTCCTGAGCCAAAGGCTGCAGGTAATCTGTTCTCAGAGCCAAAATTTCCTCCTAAAGACAGCCAGGCAGATGCTGGCACTGGGTGTGAAGCATAAATCCACAATTCAAACCCCACTGTGCAGATGGCTCATGACACACACGGTAAAGGTGGCACAAACTCTCTCCTTATATCTTTTGGGCCAAATCTCCACCCTCCAAGTCTACAACAAATCTCTCCTTAACTTTAAGAAGTCAAAATCTCAGTGCCTGAAGGCATGCCCACCAACAAAACACTGGAATTACTGATGTGTTATAACATGGGAACGCAGGAAAGGCAACAGCTCAGAGAAACTGGACCTCACAGTGCTGCAGGTACAGCACCTATATTCTGACTCCTTCATACCAAAGCAAACGAGTAAAACATGAGTTAAATGGCTGACCTTTATATTATGTCACAAGCTCCTTGTGAGGACACCAAACTTCCTCGTAACATTCTTGCAAGTGCTCACTTGTACTGTAACAAAAGGCAAACACAGCTCTGACAGTTTCCTTAATATAGACTCTAACACAATGCTAAATAATAGCATTAAAATACTTCACCCCTGCTTCCTCCAAGCAAACAGACTTCAAAATATGCAGAATAGTAATTTGACCTTCCTGGTATTTTTCCATTTCTTTTCGCTATACAACTCTAATGATTTTGAAAAGAAAAACAGATATTTTGAACATATACCTCCAAGCAAGTCTCACAATAATTTTCAGAACGACCAGTAATAGCTCAGTAGGAGTAAAAAAAAATAAATGTCATCAAGCCAGGTTTGTCCTTATTTTCTTCTTTTTCTTTATTCATTGATGGCTGTTGCACTGCTTTGCTGTTGGAGGACAATGCAATTTTGGTAGCACTGTTTTCCTCTTGGCTTCTGCATAGCTAGCATTTTGACAAATTCTGGTTACAACCAAACCCTGTTTTGGAAGATCATATAGGTGTTTCTGGGAAGAGCCTGGTAACACATTCACTAGTTTTCTCTCACTAAGCAGGAGTGTCTTTCACTGAGCTCTGCTCCATCAACACAGAAACCAGTAGGAAGGAGATGAGAGAAAAGCAAAAACAAACACACAAACAAAAAAAAACAACAAAACAAATAAAAAGAGAAAGCAAAAGGCCAGCCCCTTTTCACATAGATAACAGGAACTGAGAAAGCCAGTGACTTTTTCACGCTTCCCAATTAACCTAACTGCTCAAAGCTTGGAAGAATAACAAGTTTATGAAACCAGTTCTCCTTTCATGATCACCGTTTACTTTATTCTCCAAACACTCCCTCATAGAAGGTTTCATCTACAGAGTCTACTTGGGCTTTCACTTTCCAGCACTCACGTTCTTCTTCCCTGATGGTCTCAGGTGCAGCTCGTGGGCAGCAGTGGATGCACATACCTGGCAGCCAGAGCACTCCCTTCCACTTTGTCACCCACTTGCAATTGCAGTTACTTGCTGAAAGCCACAGCACTTCACACAAGATAAAAATAGCAGCACTTACACGCTTTGGTAAAGCACTGCTTTTTAAGGGACTATTATAGTAGCAGAATAATTAGAGCTTACTTTTAAACATTTAAACTTATAGTTCCTGGGGAATTTGCTCAGTAGTCTATTCAAGTCTTTAATAATCTGAAGAGAACAATCCAGTTTAAAATTCTTTAAATCTCTCTTCCCATTCCAGTGCCTCAAATGATGTAACAACCTTTTAAATAAAGTTAGTGATTGCTCACTGACAATGCAAAACCTTCACTGTATTTTTTGTAGTAGTTTTGTTGGGAATTCATGTATGCCCAAAGAGACACTGCTCTACAGCAGCACAGCTCATAGCTTTGAGGCGCTCTTTTGGTGTAACTTTTGTTATCTGTGATTTAGTAGCAACACGGATGGCCAGATACGCTCAAGGCTTTGAGACAGCAGCAGACAGAAACCAAACACTGAGCCCTGCTCCCAGTATCATCAAAGAAAAAAAAAACCACGTGCACTGATACAGGGCAAGGACTGACACAGGTGCAAGGACATGCGCTGCCTCCACAGCTACTCCCACTGCCAGTGGGATGAGGATCTGCATCCAAACCAACACTGCCCTTTGCCTGGCTGCTATTAAGGGCGTTGCGTGTGATCATTTAGTTTGATTGTGCTTAAGGGTACAACCAGCTCCTGACCAGACACCCTCTAAAGTAAATACCATGACATGAGTAAGTCACAGCAACAAATCACTGGGAAAGCCCACATTTGGGGTTGAGCGCTGGATTTTTCTGTCAGTTTGGAGCTCATGTTCCTCAGTTTTCTCCCTAAACTGGAAAGTGCTTGGAGACTATTCAACCAGCCACCAGCAGCGAGCCTGACTGCTGCCAGGTCCACAGGAAGGTGACCCAACCCCCCCCCCTACGTTTCACCACTTCTTAGGCAGCGGGAAGCAGCTCCACACGCACAAACCAGCCCGGGTTTCCCCATCAATGGCCCTTTTCATTCCCAAGCCCAGAGTGGAGGCAGTTGTTCACCGGCGGGGGCCGCACCCTCGGCCCCCGGAGCCCTCACTGCGGATGGAGGAACCCCGGTGCTGCCCGGGCACCGGCTGCTTCTACGGGAACTTAAAAGGGCAGTTCCCCGTTTGCATCCTCGGCCTCCCAGAAACGAGCTACCCAGGTGCAAAGCTATAGCCGGGCCCGGCCGGCACACAGAGCCGCAGATGCCGCCCCCCCC
>NW_010200488.1:0-4616 GCF_000695765.1 Mesitornis unicolor | reverse complement strand
GTGCGCGGCCTGGGCCCCTGGGGTGTTCCGGCTCTCCCCACTGTGCTTCCCAGGAGTCGCCTCAGCGCTGTCCCTGCGCCCCGGGGCTGTGGGCCTGCGCCCCTGCGGGCCGCGACCTTCCTGGGCCGCGACACACTTCTCGGGGCTGCAAGCTCCGCGGGGCGGGTCGGGGTCTTGGGTTGTAGAGGCGTTATCTGCTCGGCGGGGTTCCCGAGCTCTCTCCGGGCTCGGGTGCCTCAGGCGGCTTTTGGCTATGGGTCACGTTCCTCTGTGCCGTCTCTCTGTGAAGGCTTGGGTGGTGGTGGTTCTTGGGACTTATTTTTAACATTCCCCGGAAGAGTTCCGTAACTTCAGGCCGCTTACAAAGGTTAAAAGGTTGCGAATACCCTGTAGGCAGGTTAACATCCATACCTTTCTTTCTCTGAAGACCTTTTGGGTCATGCTTCAGATGTGAATTTCTATGATAAAGACATTTTTCTTTTAGCTTTTTCTTTCTCTTCTGAACTTCCTGCTTGAGATTCAGTGTTGGTTTTGTGAGGTAAGGTTTGACTTGCCAATATAGTTTCAAATAATCTGTAGAAGACAAGGATGCAGTCTTGTTAACTCCCACAACATCTGACTCAGACATCCCTTTTATAACCTACAGAGAGAAATATTCTGTAGCGCAGTTAATCACTGGGAGAGCAGTTCATAGATAAATATAGTGTTTAGAGAAGTTAATTTCTTGTTTTAGAAATTATCAAATGCCTGTGGCCAAGGGCCAACATTTGAAGATTGTTGATCATCTTCAAACTTTTGTTTGTAATCCATTTCTGGGCAAACTTTGGGTATTGAAAACTTGTGCCCAAAAAAGGCCTTTCAATTATTATCATCTTACAATGATTAAATAAGTATTTCATAATACCAGGCAAGCTCAAAACACTTAAAGCTGCTTCACATAGTTTAAAATATGGGGGGGGAAAAAGTGGCAATAAATTTTGTCAGGGGTGAAGTTTTCTGTTACCTTATAAAATCATTTGATCTGATCAGTATTGTCTGTGCTTTGTGCTGTAGCGTAGTTTTGTAAGTGATATCTTGACTTGCCCTCTTACAAGGCGTCCTTAAGGAAGTAGAAATGCATTAAGTTAGTAATCATGAATAGTATTTGTGACCCTGAATGTTCTAGGCTTTGTATGTTGATAATTTAATTTATATTTTACCTCATTTGTTTATTAAGTTATACTTCCTTATTTGGCTAATTTGAATCAGTGTTCTGCTCTTAGGCTTTTTTCTTTCTATTCTTTTGTCTACAGCCTTACACTTAACACTTCTGCATGTCTTCCAGATGATGTATCCACACATTTTTCCTTCCACAACCCTCAGTAATGTTTTGTCCTATAACAGCTGATGAAGCTTAAAGGATCTGATTCTTTGCAAAATCTTCCACTGAGTGCATCTTCTTTCTTCCCTCGCTTTGGCTTTTCCAAACTGTATATGCTCTTCTATTCCTTCCCATATCACTTTCCAGAACAGTAAAATACTGGAAAGAGAACAATGAGAAAGCTCTCAATTGGTAGAAAAAATTGCGCTTTGTAAGCGCAGTATGAAAACACCTTTGCCTGTGTGTTTTTTGAAATATCCACTGAAAACGTGAGAATTGTTTCCTGTTGGCTACAACAGGGAGGCTTGTGTTTGTGATTACTTATATTCCATCCTGAGCTGCAGAGCTGCATTGCTATTAAGAATTTACTGTTAGCTGCATCTGCTGCCTTTTCTTTCTCTCCCCACTCCCAGATATTTTAAGAGCAAAAGAAATATCTTTCCCCAAATCACAGTAGGATGAGAGGTGGAAAACATACTGATATTCTGAGAAATCTTAGTAACTTCTCCAGTAAGATAATCTGATAATTCTTGTAATGTATTATATTCGTATTTTGACTGTTATTCATTCATACTTGTTCCATTTGAAGCGGGTGGAGCTGGGGTACACTATAGTCTTGTTTCACTGCTGTCTGCCTAAAGCAAATACCTACAGCTGTGCTCTCAGTGGGCAGAGACCTAGCACAAGCTGCTGCCTCAGTAAGTTTATTTTTTCCCTTGTTGTGCAGTTGGCTTGTTTGTATTTTAATAATTATGTGGCAGACTGTCTGTAAGAACTTATGAAATAGGAATAGTGAACAGCAAATGCTTTCTAAATGACTTTAAGGGAATTGATGTTCCGAGTTTACCTTTTCTGATATTTGCTGTGTGAGTGTATTGGTTTAATATTTTCAAAGCCTTTCCTTAATTTACATTGTAACTTTCATGCCTAAAATTCAGCTACACTTTAGCCTAAAGTCCTGATGGTTAACTTTTTTTTTATGCTATGGCTGTTAGAATTGTTACCTAGAAACATCACTCCTTTATATGCTGACAATATGTACTATGATGGTAGTAATACAAATGCATGTTTAAAGAATATTGTATGATGAATCTTTTTCATCTTGAATTGTGCTGGAAGATTTCCCAACATTGTACTATTGCTAAGCTCAGGGAAATGCCAGTACAGTTCTTGGAAATGCTGCACTGGTTTCTAAGAAAGTTGTGTATTAGGTCGTTCAGTTAAACACAACCAACCAAACAACAAAACATCTTCGATTCTAGTGCAGTACTAGGTAGCAATACTTGAGTACCCCAAAGAAAGGTGCAATAATTTCTTCCTTTAAATGTATTTTGAACCTATAACATATCATTTTAAGTTGTGCAACTTGCTGTTACCTTCTTAGGTTCAGAACTTAGGGTTTTCAAGCAGTGTTCCTTTAGCTGGTGGTGTCTGCTTGCCCATATACTGATACACATCTTCAAATGTAGCATTGTGCTCTTTGAAACACCCAAATGTTCCTGCCAGTAATATCTATCCTTTAAGAAGGAGTAGAAACCGATGATGTTTACCGTGAAATGTACAGGATGTGTGGACAGTATGCTTGAACAACTGTTTGCATTTTCCATTGCTTCATACACAATATGAATATATTTCTCCTTAATACTGCTATAATAGCAGAAAATTATACATACCATCTGTTAAAAACCAAAGAATCCAGGTCAGAAAGATGAGGAGATGGTGGAACAAACATGATAGAGGCTGAAAAGGGGAAAATGTTCCCATCAAAGGAAAGTTGTTATTGCTGTTTGTATGCGTATGCTACTATGGCATGGAAGACTGACATCAGAAAGACAGATGCTTTTGCATCAGCATTGAAACTAAAGTAATTTAGAATCATCACAATGTAGCTAAGCTGATACACTTCTTGGTCTTAATTATGTGTGTTGGTCAAAGCCTGGATCCATTATGTTTCCTATAGCTGCAGTAGCACGAGCAGGTTGTTCAGTTGCGATCTTCATGGCTGTTGACAGCTTTGTTGCTCTTACCGACGTTTCAGTAATGCTGTGTAGGTGTGCCAGGAAAAACCCCAAGCCCTGTCCACATGGGAACATCACTAAGCTGGTCTTTTTTGATCAAGCCAAATCCTGTAAATACCAGTTCTCATTATACCAGTTCTCATTCTGCCAGTTTCCTGTGATAGAAATCTCAGTTCTGCTGTTTGCCTCGAGCTTTGTTATTCTTTATCAGGAGCTGAAGGTTGGGCAAACGTGGGACTCATGGAATATAAGCATGTTAGTTGCTGAGCTGCATTTGTCTAAGACAGGTTTTTCTCCAAAATGAGAAAATACCATTGCCATCTGTTGCCTTTGCATATAGCAGGGCTCTTTCTGGGCCATAACCACAGAGACTGAATTAGCAGGTGCGTGGGTTCACTGGTGTTTGTCAGATCTCTTCTGTCTTGAGTTGTCATTGACAAGTACCAGCTCTCTGCTGGTTCTTCAGAGGGTATTTGTGATGGTTTTTAACTTATAGACTATCTTACTTGACTATTTTTCTGATCCCTTCTCTATCAGATAGAGCTCGACTTAGATTAAATCCCTCCTGTTCTAACCTGAGATCAAGATACAAGCCTTTTCAATGTTTCAGTGTCTCTATGTGCCTTGCCAGGTTTGATGTAATTTCTTCTCTGGGCCCATAAGCAATACTCAAACGTGCTGATTTTCATGCTGTATTTATGAAGATTTTTTTTTAACATGTCCTGCTGCTCAAAACACTGGAATTTCAGGACTGTTGCTTTTATGTTAGAGCAAGCCTGAACTTTTGTCTCTACATAACATTATTTTAGGATGCTTTTTGATTGACATTTCAATTCTGAGAAAGTCCCGTTATAGCGGACCCATAGGACTACTCTCTGCTTTGTCTAGCTTACTGTATTTAAATTGATACGAGCTGTGTGAATGGGGAGAAAAAATATTGGTGTAAGCTGTGTCTCCAGAGCAGTCTTATGGGGTGGGAGTGCATTGCTCCTCCACAGCTGCCCATCTCCCTTGTGGGCTTCAGCTGCTGGGGTTTGGTTTTGTGTCCCGTGCGTGGCGATGTCCAGCCTGGCCGCGGTGCTCTCCGCCAGCCCCCGTCGGTAGGGCTGTCTCGCTGGTCCTCCCGTCTGTTACATCCCGCTGTAATTAAAAACGCCAGGAGCGATGGCTTCCCGTGAGCGGCGGGAGGCGGAGGACCTGCCCTCCCGGGGCTCGGCGGGGCGGCGGCGGGCCCTGCC
>NW_010200487.1:0-1774 GCF_000695765.1 Mesitornis unicolor | reverse complement strand
CTGCGTTTTCTGCAAGCTAAACGGATCCGCGCCGCCGCGCGAGCTCTCCCCGTAATGGAGCGCGAGCGGCCCCGCCGCCGGCCGTGATTTAGGAGGGGACGGGCAATAAATATCCCAGGGGCTGGGGCTGGAGCAGCCATGGCAGGGCCAGGGATGGGCTTACACAAAGCATGGCGAGGCTGGGGTGACCCCCAGAGTGGGGGGCTTCCCAAAGGCCGTGGGCAGGGTCGGTGTCACCCACGCTGCCAGGTAAGCTGGGCCCAGCAAAAAAGCAGCAAAAAGGCTGCTGCTGCTTCCAACCAGGCAGCTGAGAGCCTGGGCAAGCAGAGCCCCTGCTCCACCGAGCAGCAGAGCCTGTGACACGTTAAAGCATCGCTGGTGACATCCTTTCCCGTGGGGACAGCGACTGCTGGGTTCCCGCCTGTGCTGCCCATGTTGGAGCAGGTTCCCAGCTCCTCCTTGGGGATTTGTCCTCCCTTTGCCCTGTTGTTGCCGTTCCCAGCCCCTAAGCTCTCTGTCACCCCATCCCCATGGCTCCACGCTGATGCCGTCCCCATGGGACATCTGCATCTGTGCTGGTGGCAGTGGTGCAGGGAGCTGGCAATACCCGGCCGTGGTGCTAAATGTCTGCATCAGCTCTCCCACCAGAGCCGATTCTGGTGTGGTTATGGTGATTTTACCTGGTATTTAACATCAGAATTGTGTGCGGCTGTGCCTGCAAGCAGCAGCTGGAGTGCAGCGTCCTCTCCTGGAGCTGAGCTGGGATTCCCTGTGCCGGTGATGGTCACCAGGCCCTGTCCCATGGTGGGATCTGTGTGCAGGAGAGCAGAGCCCTGGGCCAAGGACCTGAGCAGCTGGGCCCCTCGCTCCCCTCCTTCTCTGGGCTGCAGCCGCTGTCCTGGGACGGATGGCAGGGCTGGATGGTAGGGATGATGGCAAGGATGAATGGTAAGGATGCTCACAGGGATGGATGGCAGGGATGATGGCATGGATGCTCTCAGGGATGTTCTCAGGGATGGATGGCAGGGATGATGGCATGGATGCTCTCAGGGATGTTCTCAGGGATGGATGGCAGGGATGATGGCATGGATGCTCTCAGGCACGATGGCAGGGATGATGGCAGGTATGCTCGCAGGGATGGATGGATGGCAGGGATGTTCTTGGGGATGCTCGCAGGGATGATGGCAGGGATGCTCTCAGGGTTGCTCTCCATGTGTCAGGAACAGACACTGCAGCTCTGCTCCCAGGAGCCTGCCCCAGACAGATTTGGAGCTCAGAGCCACTTTTATCCACGCTGCTGAGCCCGAGGAGCTGCTGCCCCCTTGCCAAGCGCCCTCGTGTACGTGAATTCCCCAGCACGGCCTTTAGCTGCTCCCGTGGACAGGTTTCGCATCCTGCTTGTTGTGATCCCGGCTCCTGCGCGTGGCGGTCACAGGCAGCGGTGTTTGATGCAAGTTCATTGCCGTGCTGCTCTTCTGCTGGCCGGGGAGGGTCCTTTTCCCTGAGCAATGACCTGGGGTTGAATCAGGCAGCTTTTATGGGATTGCAGGACAGGGAGCTTAACTGCACGGGATCAGAGCACAGCAGGAACCGCTGGGAACCATGAGGCTGAGGGAGGGGAGGCCCTGTCTGCTGGGGGGGGCAGACCAAAACCCCCCAGCAGCTGCTGAAGACTTTGAGCTCCTGATGCTGTGATGTGCACGTGCAGGCAGCGTGGCATCACTGGTGGTCAGGGGGCAATATCCTCCTCTACTGAGCTGCACAGACCCCCTGG
>NW_010200486.1:0-1238 GCF_000695765.1 Mesitornis unicolor | reverse complement strand
CTGGAGAAATCAAAGGCTGGTAAAACCATTTATCTGCAGTTGCTTTTTAAGCATCAGGTTGTTATGTAGTTGCTATTTTAAAAAAGTGCCTCAAGCTGGACAGTTCTCTTCTTTTTCTCTGCCTTGGTGATGAGAACGCCAGAGCTATTCATGCCACTTTTCGTGACTGTTACTGTGCCTCTCACTTTACGGGCTTGATCGTCCCAGTGTGCTGAAGAAGCAACCAGATCACTGGAATAACAAGCAAGTAGTGGAACGATAGCCACTAATGACATATCTGTGGATAAGTTCTTTCAGATAAGTTTGGAGCACGATACGAAGGTCATTAATTGAGATCTGTGAGTCTCATCAAGAGAACCCAGCCAATTCAGCAAATCTTGAAGGCAAAAGTCCAACTGTGCCTAAGCAGTCAAGCATCAGAGCGGTGGCGGGGACTCCCTTTGGCTGTCACAGATTTATCAGCAAAGTGGACTGGACACTTGTTCTCCTGGGTCACAGCTGCTTAAAAGAGAAATTTTCAGAGTTAGGCAATCCCCACACAAAGAGGAAGCCTTTATGGAAGAGAAGCGCCAGGTGTGCCTTGGGGGCTGTCACTGGTTCTCCTCTCAGCAATGTCCAGCTCCTGGTCACAGAAAAATGCTGAGAGGGTTGAATTTCACAACCTTAGACAAGATTTTTCTAGTAGGATGAGCACAGACTTTTTGCTCTAAATTTAAAATTTCCTGTTCTTCTTGGTATCCTAAATGGTCTGAATGTTTACAGAGGAAATAAAAAAACCCAAAAGAAAAAGGACCACGTGGAGCCATGGAGTGGAGGAGTGGACATAAAGGATCTTACGGGTTCTGGAAGTGCTCTCTGCAGGATAGGTGGGCTTTGTTTCTCCCTGGCACGTTTTAATTCTGTCCAGCTTTGCCTGAAAGAGCCGGGATCTGCCACTGCTCTCCTCACTTTGCATTCTTCTGGCCTCTCTGAGCTTGGGCCTCCCCACCACAAACCTCTGACCAGGTTGGTCACGCTGTGGTGCACTGCAGGAAGAGACGCACAGATTTTCAGCAGGTAGATTTCCAAGTTTTCGGCTGTCCTCGGTTTTTCAGTGAATGTGGCTGACGCACTGTGCGTCGGCACCACGGTAATTTGTTCACGTGCCTAAGAATACCAGTTACAGCCTGTCCAGCGCAGCGCAGCGCAGGACGGTGTGTTGAAGGAACACCTTCGCTCGCCTCGACACGGGCTAGAGC